>NW_027140953.1:5000-10000 GCF_036365525.1 Heterodontus francisci | reverse complement strand
TATGCACACACACACAACACAGCCCAGACACTGAGACTAATATATGTGCACACACACACACACACACACACACACACACACACACACACCACAGTCCAGACACTGAGACTTATATATAAGCACACACACACACAGACACACCACAGTCCAGACACTGAGACTTATATATATGCATAGACATACACATACACACACACACACCACAGCCCAGACACTGAGACTTATCTATGAGCACAAACACACACACACACACCACAGTCCAGACACTGAGACTTGTATATAATCCTCATTTCCCGGCGGAGCAGCAGGAGAAGGTAGCGACTCTTCGTTGGGTGAGTGAAGGCATCAGGAGCTGTGTTTTAAAAGTAAGTACTTACTGTTTTACTTACTGTTTTCCTTGTCTTTGAGTTTCTTTTGGCGCCGGAGGAACCGGAAGCTGGTCGGCAGCGAGGACTCCTGGGTAGGTATTTTCCTTAAAGGTGCGGAGCTGAGTTAACCCGAGCCACTACACATGTAGTGTCTCCCACCCATCCTTCTCCTCTAACCTAATAATAAGACCCTTTTTACCCTCCTCCTCTAACCAAAAAGGACTGAGCAGGTAAGCTATTTACTGTTTTTGTTAATATCTATAGTTGTACTTAACTAAGGGGTAATTGAATAAAAGAAATGGCAGCCAGTGTAGTGTATTGCTCCTCCTGCAGAATGTTCGAGGTGAGGGGAACCTCCGGTGACCCTGCCGACTTCACCTGCTGGAAGTGCATCCGTCTCCAGCTCCTATCAGACCGTGTTAGGGAATTGGAGCTGGAGCTGGATGAACTGAGGATCATTCGGGAAGCTGAGGGGTTGATAGATAGAAGCTACACGGAGGTCGTTACTCCACAAATCAAAGGCAGCTGGGTAACAGTTAGAGGTGGGAAGAGGTCAGTGCAGGGATCTCCTGTGGTCGTTCCCCTCAACAACAAGTATACAGTTTTAGATACTGTTGGGGGGGACGGCCTATCGGGGGCAGGCTGCAGTGACCGGGCCTCTGGCACGGGGTCCTGCACTGTGGCTCAGAAGGGAAGGAGGGAGAATGGGAGAGCACTAGTCATCGGGGACTCGATGGTGAGGAGTACGGACAGGCGGTTCTGTGGGCGCAGGCGAGACGCACGGATGGTTTGTTGCCTCCCTGGTGCCAGGGTCCGTGATGTTTGTGATCGCGTCTTCAGGATCCTTAAAGGGGAGGGGGAGCAGCCAGAGGTCGTGGTGCACATTGGCACCAACGACGTAGGAAGGAAGGGTGGCACAGATGTTAGAAGTGAGTTTAGGGAGTTAGGCTGGAAGCTGAAAGCTCGGACGGACAGAGTTGTTATCTCTGGTTTGTTGCCGGCGCCACGTGATAGTGAGACTAGGAATAGGGAGAGAGCACAGCTGAACACGTGGCTGCAGGAATGGTGTAGGAGGGAGGGCTTCCAGTTCTTGGATAATTGGACTGCATTCTGGGGAAGATGGGACCTGTTCAAACAGGACGGGCTGCATCTGAACCAGAGGGGCACCAATATCCTGGGAGGGAGGTTTGCTAGTATTGTTCGGGAGGGTTTAAACTAGTTTGGGAGGGGGATGGGAACCGGACTTGTAATCCAGGGACCAGTGGGTCCACTCAGAAAGACAAAGAGTGTAGTGAGGTATTGGGGAAGGTAGCACTGTCACAGAGGACAGATGGGCACGGAGAAGGGTTAAAGTGCGTATACTTCAACGCAAGAAGCATCAGGAATAAGGTGAGTGAATTGAAGGCGTGGATGGGCACTTGGGACTACGATGTTGTGGCCATCACTGTAACGTGGATAGGTGAGGGGGAGGAATGGTTTTTGGAGGTACCTGGTTATAGATGTTTTCATAAGATTAGGAATGGTGGTAAAAGAGGTGGGGGGGTGGCATTGTTAGTTAGAAATAGTGTAACAACTGCTGAAAGAATTTTCGAGGAGGATCTGCCGACTGAGGCACTGTGGGTTGAGGTCAGGAACAGGAAAGGAGCAGTCACCTTGATGGGAGTTTTCTATAGGCCCCCCAATAGCAGCAGGGAGGTGGAAGAGCAGATTGGGAAACAGATTTTGGAAAGGAGCAGAAGTCACAGGGTAGTAATTATGGGGGATTTCAACTTCCCAAATATTGATTGGCAACTCTTTAGATCGAATAGTTTGGATGGGGTAGTGTTTGTGCAGTATGTCCAGGAAGCTTTTCTGACTCAGTATGTAGACTGCCCGACCAGAGGGGAGGCAATATTGGATTTGGTACTAGGTAATGAACCAGGGCAAGTGATAGAGCTGTTGGTGGGCGAGCACTTTGGAGATAGTGATCACAATTCTGTAGCATTCACTGTGGTAATGGAGAGGGATAGGTATGTGCAACAGGGCAAGGTTTACAATTGGGGGAAGGGTAGATATGATGCTGTCAGGCAGGAACTGAGGAGCATAAGTTGGGAGCATATGCTGGCAGGGAAGGGCACGGTCGAAATGTGGAACTTTTTCAAGGAGCAGATAGTAGGGGCCATTGATAAGCATGTCCCTGTCAGACAGGGAAGGGATGGTCATGTGAGGGAACCGTGGTTGACAAGAGAGGTTGAGAGTCTTGTTAGGAAGAAGAAGGATGCGTATATAAAGTTGAGGAAAAAGGGCACAGGCATAGCTCTGGAGGGATACAAGATGGCCAGGAAGGATCTGAAGAAAGGGATTAGGAGAGCTAAGAGAGGGCATGAAAAATGCTTGGCGGGTAGGATAAAAGAAAACCCCAAGGCCTTTTACGCGTATGTCAGAAATATGAGGATGACCAGGGGGACCATAGGTCCGGTCAAGGACAATAGCGGGAGACTGTGTGTTGAGCCGGAAGAGATATGTGAGGTTTTGAATGAGTACTTCTCTTCGGTATTTACGAATGAGAAGGGGTGTATTACTGAAGAGGACGGTGTGAAACAGACTGGTAAGCTCGAGGAAGTGCTCGTTAGGAGGGAAGATGTGTTGGGGTTTTTGAATAACTTGAAGATAGACAAGTCTCCCGGGCCTGACGGGGTATATCCAAGGATGTTATGGGAAGCAAGGGATGAAATTGCAGAGCCGCTGGCAATGATCTTTTCATCTTCTCTGTTGACGGGGGTGGTACCAGGTGATTGGAGGGTGGCAAATGTTGTGCCCCTGTTCAAGAAAGGGAATAGGAACAACCCTGGGAATTACAGGCCAGTTAGTCTTACTTCGGTGGTAGGCAAGTTGATGGAAAAGGTGCTGAGGGATAGGATTTCTGAGCATCTGGAAAGACACTGCTTGATTCGGGACAGTCAGCACGGTTTTGTGAGGGGTAGGTCTTGCCTCACAAGCCTGATTGAATTCTTTGAGCAGGTGACCAAGCAAGTGGATGAGGGTAAACCAGTGGATGTGGTGTACATGGATTTTAGTAAGGCATTTGATAAGGTCCCCCATGGTAGACTTATGGAGAAAGTCAGGAGGCATGGGATAGTGGGGAATGTGGCCAGTTGGATTAAGAATTGGCTAACTGATAGAAGGCAGAGAGTGGTCTTAGATGGTAAATACTCAGCCTGGAGCCCAGTTACCAGTGGCGTGCCGCAGGGATCAGTTCTGGGTCCTCTCCTGTTTGTGATTTTTATTAACGACTTGGATGAGGAAGTCGAAGGGTGGGTCAGTAAATTTGCAGATGATACAAAGGTTGGTGGAGTTGTGGATACCGAGGAGGGCTATTGTCGTCTGCAGGGGGACTTGGATAGGTTGCAGTGCTGGGCTGAAAAGTGGCAGATGGAGTTTAACCCTGAAAAGTGTGAGGTCGTCCATTTTGGAAGGACAAACATGAATGCAAAATACTGGGTTAACGGTAGGGTTCTTGGGCATGTGGAGGAGCAGAGAGACCTTGGGGTCTATGTGCATAGATCATTGAAAGTTGCAACTCAAGTGGATAGGGCTGTGAAGAAGGCATATGGGGTGTTAGCGTTCATTAGCAGAGGGATTGAATTTAAGAGCCGTGAGGTGATGATGCAGCTGTACAGGACCTTGGTAAGGCCTCATTTGGAGTACTGTGTGCAGTTCTGGTCGCCTCATTTTAGGAAGGATGTGGAAGCCTTGGAGAGGGTGCAGAGGAGATTTACCAGGATGTTGCCTGGAATGGAGAATAAGTCTTACGAGGAAAGGCTGAACATTCTAGGCCTCTTCTCATTAGAAAGGAGAAGGATGAGGGGTGACATGATAGAGGTTTATAAGATGATCAGGGGAATAGATAGGGTAGACAGTCAGAATCTTTTTCCCCGGGTGGAGCAAAGCGTTACAAGGGGTCATAAATTTAAGGTGAAGGGTGGGAGATATAAGGGGGATGTCAGGGGAAGGTTCTTAACCCAGAGAGTGGTCGAGGCATGGAATGCCTTGCCCGGGGAAGTTGTTGAGTCAGAAACTTTAGGGACTTTCAAAAGGCTTTTGGATAGGTATATGGATAAAGGAGAATGATGGGGTATAGATTAAATTGTCCTTGACAGAGGACAAAGGATCGGCACAACATTGTGGGCCGAAGGGCCTGTTCTGTGCTGTATGTTCTATGTTCTATGTTCTATAAGCACAAAGACACACACACACACACGCACCACAGTCCAGACATTGAGACTTATATATATGCACACACACACACACCACAGCCCAGACACTGAGACTTATATATATACACACACACACAGACACACACACACACGCACACACACACACACCACAGCCCAGACACTGAGAATTATATATATGCGCACACACACACAAACACACACACCACAGCCCAGACACTGAGACTTATATATATGCACACACACCACAGCCCAGACACTGAGACTTATATATATGCACACACACACCACAGCCCAGACACTGAGACTTATATATATGCACACAGTCACACCACAGCCCAGACACTGAGACTTATATATATGCACACACACACAACACAGCCCAGACATTGAGACTTATATATGTACACACACACAC
>NW_027140952.1:680000-950611 GCF_036365525.1 Heterodontus francisci | reverse complement strand
TCCACTCCCAGTCCCCCGTCCCCACTCCCCGTCCACACTCCCCGTCCACACTCTCCGTCCCCTCTCTCCGTCCCCTCTCTCCGTCCCCTCTCCCCGTCCCCTCTCCCCGTCCCCTCTCCCCGGCCCCTCTCCCCGTCCCCTCTCCCCGTCCCCTCTCCCCGTCCCCACTCCCCGTCCCCTCTCCCCGTCCCCTCTCCCCGTCCCCTCTCCCCGTCCCCACTCCCCGTCCCCACTCCCCGTCCCCTCTCTCCGTCCCCTCTCTCCGTCCCCTCTCCCCCTCCCCTCTCCACGTCCCCTCTCCCCCGTCCCCTCTCCACGTCCCCTCTCCCCGTCCCCTCTCCCCGTCCCCTCTCCCTCCCCACTCTCCCTCCCCACTCTCCCTCCCCAATCACCCTCCCCACTCACCCTCCCCACTCACCCTCCCACTCACCCACCCCACTCACCCACCCCACTCACCCTCCCCACTCACCCTCCCCAGTCACCCTTCCCTCTCACCCTCCCCACTCACCCTCCCCACTCACCCTCCCCACTCACCCTCCCCACTCACCCTCCCCACTCACCCTCCCCACACACCCTCCCCACTCACCCTCCCCACTCACCCTCCCCACTCACCCTCCCCACGCACCCTCCCCACTCCCCGTCCCCACTCCCCGTCCCCACTCCCCGTCCCACTCCCCGTCCCCACTCCCCGTCCCCACTCAATGTAGCCACTGCCCGTCCCACTGCCCGTCCCCACTGCCCGTCCCCACTCCTCGTTCCCACTCCCCGTCCCCTCTCACAGTCCCCTCTCACCGTCCCTCTCACCGTCCCCACTCTCCGTCCCACTCACCGTCCCCACTCTCCGTCCCCACTCTCCGTCCCCACTCTCCATCCCCACTCCCCGTCCCCACTCCCGTCCCCACTCCCCGTCCCCACTCCCCGTCCCCACTCCCCTTCCCCACTCCCCGTCCTCTCTCCCTGTCCCCACTCCCTTCCCCACTCCGCGTCATCACTCCCCGTCCCCACTCCCCGTCCCCACTCCCCGTCCCACTCCCCGTCCCCACTCCCCGTTTCGACTCCCCGTCCCTCTCCCCGTCCCCTCTCCCGTCCCCTCTCCCTCCCACTCACCCTCCCCACTCACCCTACCCACTCACCCTCCCCACTCACCCTCCCCACTCACCCACCCCACTCACCCTCCCCACTCACCCTCCCCACTCACCCTCCCCACTCACCCTCCCCACTCACCCTCCCCACTCAATGCAGCCACTGCCCGTCTCCACTGCCCGTCTCCACTGCCCGCCCGTCCCCACTGCCCGTCCCCACTGCCCGTTCCCAACTGGCCGTCCCCACTCCTCGTTCCCACTCTCCGTCCCCACTCACCGTCCCCTCTCACCGTCCCCTCTCAACGTCCCCACTCTCTGTCCCACTCTCTGTCCCCACTCTCTGTCCCCACTCTCGTCCCCACTCTCCGTCCCCACTCTCCGTCCCCACTAACCGTCCCCACTCCCCGTCCCCACTCCCCGTCCTCTCTCCCCGTCCCCACTCCCCGTAGCTTCTCTCCATCCCCACTCTCCGTCCACACTCTCCGTCCACACTCTCCGTCCACACTCTCCGTCGACACTCTCCGTCTCCACTCTCCGTCCCCACTCTCGTCCCACTCTCCGTCCCCACTCCCCGTCCCCACTCCAGTCCCCCGTCCCCACTCCGCGTCCACGATCCCCGTCCACACTCTCCGTCCCCTCTCCCCGTCCCCTCTCCCCGTCCCCGCTCCCCGTCCCCTCTCCCCCCCTCTCCCCGTCCCCACTCCCCGTCCCCTCTCCCCGTCCCCTCTCCCCGTCCCCTCTCCCCGTCCCCACTCCCCGTCCCCACTCCCCGTCCCCACTCCCCGTCCCCACTCCCCGTCCCCTCTCTCCGTCCCCTCTCCCCCTCCCCTCTCCCCTCCCCTCTCCCCCTCCCCTCTCCACGTCCCCTCTCCACGTCCCCTCTCCACGTCCCCTCTCCCCGTCCCCTCTCCACGTCCCCTCTCCCCATCCCCTCTCCACGTCCCCTCTCCCCGTCCCCTCTCCCGTCCCCTCTCCCCGTCCCCTCTCCCGTCCCCTCTCCCCGTCCCAACTCCCCGTCCCCTCTCCCCGTCCCCTCTCCCCGTCCCCACTCCCCGTCCCCACTCCCCGTCCCCACTCCCCCTCCCCTCTCCCCCTCCCCTCTCCCCCTCCCTCTCCCCCTCCCCTCTCCCCCTCCCCTCTCCACGTCCCCTCTCCCCGTCCCCTCTCCACGTCCCCTCTCCCCGTCCCCTCTCCCCGTCCCCTCTCCCCGTCCCCTCTCCCTCCCCACTCTCCCTCCCCACTCTCCCTCCCCACTCACCCTCCCCACTCACCCTCCCCACTCACCCTCCCCACTCACCCTCCCCACTCATCCTCCCCACTCACACCTCCCCACTCACCCACCCCACTCACCATCCCCACTCACCCTCCCCACTCACCCTCCCCACTCACCCTCCCCACTCACCTCCCACTCACCCTCCCCACTCACCCTCCCCACTCACCCTCCCCACTCACCGTCCCCACTCACCGTCCCCACTCCCCGTCCCCACTCCCCGTCCCCACTCCCGTCCCCACTCAATGTAGCCACTGCCCGTCCCCACTGCCCGTCCCCACTGCCCGTCCCCACTGCCCGTCCCCACTGCCCGTCCCACTCCTCGTTCCCACTCCTCGTTCCCACTCCTCGTCCCACTCTCCGTCCCCTCTCACCGTCCCCTCTCACCGTCCCCTCTCACCGTCCCCACTCCCACTACCCACTCCCCGTCCCCGCTCCTCACTCATGGTCCCCACTCACGGTCCCCACTCCCCGTCCCCACTCCCCGTCCCACTCCCCGTCCCCCACTCCCCCGTCCCCATTCCCCGTCCCCACTCCCCGTCCCCACTCCCCGTCCCCCACTCCCCGTCCCCACTCCCCGTCCCCACTCCCCGTCCAACTCCCCGTCCCCACTCAATGTAGCCACTCCCGTCCCCAATGCTCGTCCCGACTGCTCGTCCCACTGCTCGTCCCCACTGCCCGTCCTCACTCACCGTCCCCACTCACCGTCCCCACTCACCGTCCCCACTCACCGTCCCCACTCACCTCGCCACTCACCGTCCCCACACTCCGTCCCCTCTCATTATCCCCACTCCCCGTCCCCACTCCCCGTCACCACTCCCCGGTCCCCACTCCCCGTCACCACTCAGCGTCCCCACTCACCGTCCCCACTCACCGTCGCCGCTCACCGTCCCCACACTCCGTCCCCTCTCATTATCCACACTCCCCGTCCCCACTCCCCGTCACCACACCCCGTCCCCACTCACCGTCCCCTCTCACCGTCCCCACTCCCCGTCCCCACTCCCCGTCCCCACTCCCCGTCCCCACTCCCCGTAGCTACTCACCATCCGTCCCCACTCTCCGACCCCACTCTCCGACCCCACTCTCCGACCCCACTCACTGTAGCCACTCACCGTAGCCACTCACCGTCCCCTCTCTCCGTCCCCTCTCTCCGTCCCCTCTCCCCGTCCGCACTCACCGTCCCCACCCACCGTCCCCACTCACCGTCCCCACTCCCGTCCCCCTCCCGTCCCCCTCCGTCCCCACTCCCCGTCCCCAATCCCGTCCCCCCTCCCCGTCCCCTCTCCCCGTCCCCTCTCACCGTCCCCACTACCAGTCCCCGCTCCCCGTCCCCGCTCCCCGTCCCCACTCCCCGTACCCACACCCCGCCCCTCTCCCTCCCCCTCTCCCCGCCCCACTCCCCGTCCCCTCTCACCATCCCCTCTCCCGTCCCCTCTCCCCGTCCCCTCTCCCGGTCCCCTCTCCCGTCCCCTCTCCCCGTCCCCTCTCTCCGTCCCCAGCTCCACGTCCCCCGCTCCCGTCCCGCTCCCCGCCGCTCCCCGTCCCCGCTCCCCACTCCGCACTCCCCGTCCCCACTCCCCGTCCCCACACCCCGTCCCACTCCCCGTCCCCACTCACTGGAACCACTCACCGTCCCCACTCTCCGTCCCCACTCTCCGTCCCCACTCTCGTCCCTCTCACCGTCCCCACTCCCCGTCCCCACTCCCCGTCCCCACTCCCCGTAGCTACTCACCGTCCGTCCCCACTCTCCGACCCCACTCTCCGACCCCACTCTCCGTCCCCTCTCTCCGTCCCCTCTCACCGTCCCTCTCACCGTCCCCTCTCACCGTCCCCTCTCACCGTCCCCCTCTCCCCGTCCCCTCTCTCCGTCCCCTCTCTCCGTCCCCTCTCACCGTCCCCTCTCACCGTCCCCTCTCATCGTCCCCTCTCCCCGTCCCCACTCCCCGTCCCCACACCCCGTCCCCTCTCCCCGTACCCTCTCCCCGTCCCCACTCACCGTCCCCACTCACCGTCCCCACTCACCGTCCCCACTACCCGTCCCCTCTCTCCGTCCCCGCTCCACGTCCCCGCTCCCCGTCCCCGCTCCCCGTCGCCGCTCCCCGTCCCCGCTCCCCACTCCGCACATCCCCGTCCCCACTCCCGTCCCCACACCCCGTTCCCACTCCCCGTCCCCACTCACTGGAACCACTCACCGTCCCCACTCTCCGTCCCACTCTCGGTCCCCTCTCACCGTCCCCACTCCCCGTCCCCACTCCCCGTCCCCACTCCCCGTAGCTACTCACCGTCCGTCCCCACTCTCCGACCCCACTCTCCGACCCCACTCTCCGTCCCCTCTCTCCCGTCCCCTCTCACCGTCCCCTCTCACCGTCCCCTCTCACCGTCCCCTCTCACCGTCCCCTCTCCCCGTCCCCTCTCTCCGTCCCCTCTCTCCGTCCCCTCTCACCGTCCCCTCTCACCGTCCCCTCTCACCGTCCCCTCTCCCCGTCCCCACTCCCCGTCCCCACACCCCGTCCCCTCTCCCGTACCCTCTCCCCGTCCCCACTCACCGTCCCCACTCACCGTCCCCACTACCCGTCCCCTCTCCCCGTCCCCACTCCCCGTCCCCACTCCCCGTCCCCAATCCCCCGTCCCCTCTCACCGTCCCCTCTCCCCGTCCCCAATCCCCGTCCCCTCTCACCGTCCCCTCTCCCCGTCCCCGCTCCCCGTCCCCGCTCCCCGTCCCCGCTCCCCGTCCCCGCTCCCCGTCCCCGCTCACCGTCCCCGCTCACCGTCCCACTCCCCACTACCCACTCCCCATCCCCGCTCCCCGTCCCCGCTCCCCGTCCCCGCTCCTCACTCACGGTCCCCACTCCCCCGTCCCCACTCCCCGTCCCCACTCCCCGTCCCCACTCAATGTAGCCACTCCCGGTCCCCACTGCTCGTCCCCACTAGCCGTCCCCACTCACCGTCCCCACTCACCGTCCCCACTCACCGTCCCCACTCACCGTCGCCACTCACCGTCCCCACACTCCGTCCCCTCTCATTATCCCCACTCCCCGTCCCCACTCCCCGTCACCACTCCCCGTCCCCACTCCCCGTCACCACTCACCGTCCCCACTCACCGTCCCCACTCACCGTCGCCACTCACCGTCCCCACACTCCGTCCCCTCTCATTATCCCCACTCCCCGTCCCCACTCCCCGTCCCCACTCACCGTCCCCGCTCACCGTCCCCGCTCACCGTCCCCGCTCTCCGTCCCCGCTCCCCGTCCCCGCTCCCCGTCCCCTCTCCCCGTCCCCTCTCCCCGTCCCCACTCCCCACTCCCTCACTCCCCGTCCCCACTCCCCGTCCCCACTCCCCGTCCCCACTCCCCGTCCTCACTCTCCGTCCCCACTCACTGGAACCACCACCGTCCCCACTCCCCGTCCCCACTCTCGGTCCCCTCTCACCGTCCCCACTCCCCATCCACACTCCCCGTAGCTACTCACCGTCCCCACTCACCGTCCCCACTCACCGTCCCCACTCACCGTCCCCACTCACCGTCCCCACACTCCGTCCCCTCTCATGTCCCCACTCCCCGTCACCACTCCCCGTCCCCGCTCCCCGTCCCCGCTCACCGTCCCCGCTCACCGTCCCCAGCTCTCCGTCCCCGCTCCCGTCCCCGCTCCCCGTCCCCGCTCCCGTCCCCTCACCCCGTCCCCACTCCCCACTCCCCGTCCCCACTCCCCGTCCCCACTCCCCGTCCCCACTCCCCGTCCCCACTCCCCGTCCTCACTCTCCCGTCCCCACTCACTGGAACCACCACCCGTCCCCACTCCCCGTCCCCACTCTCGGTCCCTCTCACCGTCCCCACTCCCCGTCCACACTCCCCGTAGCTACTCACCGTCCCCACTCACCGTCCCCACTCACCGTCCCACTCACCGTCCCCACTCACCGTCCCCACACTCCGTCCCCTCTCATGGTCCCCACTCCCCGTCACCACTCCCCGTCCCCGCTCCCCGTCCCCGCTCACCGTCCCAGCTCCCCGTCCCCGCTCACCGTCCCCGCTCCCCGTCCCCGCTCCCCGTCCCCGCTCCCCGTCCCCGCTCCCCGTCCCCGCTCCCCGTCCCCACTCCCCGTCCCCTCTCCACGTCCCCTCTCACCGTCCCCGCTCCCGGTCCCCGCTCCCCGTCCCCACTCCCCGTCCCCACTCTCCGTCCCCAGTCACCGTCCCCACTCACCGTCCCCACTCTCGGTCCCCACTCTCGGTCCCCACTCTCAAGCCCCTCTCACGGTGCCCTCTCCCCGTCCCCGCTACCCGTCCCCGCTCCCCACTCCCCACTCCCGTCCCCACTCCCCGTCCCCCACTCCCCCGTCCCCACTCCCGTCCTCACTCTCCGTCCTCACTCACTGGAATCACCACCGTCCCCATTCTCCGTCCCCACTCTCGGTCCCCTCTCACCGTCCCCACTCCCCGTCCCCACTCCCCGTCCCCACTCCCCATAGCTACTCACCGTCCCCACTCACCGTCCCACTCACCGTCCCCACTCATCGTCCCCACTCACCGTCCCCACTCTCCGTCCCCTCTCATGTCCCCACTCCCCGTCACCGCTCCCCGTCCCCGCTCACCGTCCCCGCTCCCCGTCCCCGCTCCCCGTCCCCACTCCCCGTCCCCACTCCCCTCTCCCCACACCCCTCTCCCCACTCCCCTCTCCCCACTCCCCTCTCCCCACTCCCCTCTCCGCATCCCCACTCCCCGTCCCCACTCCCCGTCCCCACTCCCCGTCCCACACCCCCACCCCCGTCCCACAACCCGTCCCCACAACCCCGTCCCCACACCCGTCCCCACACCCCTTCCCCACACCCCGTCCCCACGACCCGTCCCCACACCCCGTCCCCACTCCCACTCCCCGTCACCACTCCCGTCACCACTCCCCGTCCCCACTCCCCGTCCCCACACCCCGTCCCCACACCCCGTCCCCACTCCCCACTCCCCACTCCTCACTCCCCACTCCTCACTCCTCACTCCTCACTCCCCACTCCCACTCCCCGTCCCCACGCCATGTCCCCACGCCACGTCCCCACGCCACGTCCCCACGCCACGTCCCCACCCCCCGTCCCCCACCCCCCCTCCCCACCCCCCGTCCCCACCACCCGTCCCCACCCCCCGTCCCCATCCCCCGTCTCCACCCCCCGCCCCCACTCCCCACTCCCCTCTCCGCGTCCCCACTCCCCGTCCCCACTCCCCGCCCCACTCCCCGCCCCCACTCCCCGCCCCCACTAACCGTCTCCACTAACCGTCCCCACTCCCCGTCCCCACAACCCGTCCCCACAACCCGTCCCCACAACCCGTCCCCACACCCCGTCCCCACACCCCGTCCCCACATCCCGTCCCCACACCGTCCCCACACCCAGTCCCCACTCCCCACTCCCCACTCCTCACTCCCCCACATCCCCACTCCCCACTCCCCCACTCCCACTCCCGTCCCCACGCCACGTCACGTCACCACGCCACGTCCCCACGCCACGTCCCCACCCCCGTTCCCACCCCCCGTCCCCACTCCCCGCCCCCACTCCCCGCACCCTCGCCCGCCCCCACTCCCCGCCCCCACTCCCCGCCCCCACTAACCGTCCCCACTAACCGTCCCCTCTCTCCGTCCCCACTCTCCGTCCCCACTCCCCGTCCCCACTCCCCGTCCCCACTCCCAGTCCCCCATCCCCACTCCCCGTCCCCACTCCCCGTCCACACTCCCCGTCCCCTCTCTCCGTCCCCTCTCTCCGTCCCCTCTCTCCGTCCCCTCTCTCCGTCCCCTCTCCCCGTCCCTCTCCCCGTCCCCTCTCCCCGTCCCCACTCCCCGTCCCCTCTCCCCGTCCCCACTCCAGTCCCCTCTCTCCGTCCCCTCTCTCCGTCCCCTCTCTCCGTCCCCTCTCTCCGTCCCCTCTCCCCCTCCCCTCTACCCCTCCCCTCTCCCCCTCCCATCTCCCCTCCCCTCTCCCCCTCCCCTCCCCCTCCCCTCTCCCCGTCCCCTCTCCCCGTCCCCTCTCCCTCCCCACTCTCCCTCCCCACTCTCCCTCCCCACTCTCCCTCCCCACTCACCCTCCCCACTCACACTCCCCACTCACCCTCCCCACTCACCCTCCCCACTCAATGTAGCCACTGCCCGTCCCCACAACCCGTCCCCACAACCCGTCCCCACACCCCGTCCCCACACCCCGTCCCCACACCCGTCCCCACACCCCGTCCCCACACCCAGTCCCCACTCCCCACTCCCCACACCTCACTCCCACTCCCCACTCCCCACTCCCCACTCACTCCCCACTCCCCGTCCCCACGCCACGTCACCACCACGCCACGTCCCCACGCCACGTCCCCACCCCCCGTTCCCACCCCCCGTCCCCACTCCCCCGCCCCCACTCCCCGCACCCTCGCCCCGCCCCACTCCCCGCCCCCACTCCCCGCCCCCACTAACCGTCCCCACTAACCGTCCCCCTCTCTCCGTCCCCACTCTCCGTCCCCACTCCCCGTCCCCACTCCCCGTCCCCACTCCCAGTCCCCATCCCCACTCCCCGTCCCCACTCCCCGTCCACACTCCCCGTCCCCTCTCTCCGTCCCCTCTCTCCTCCCCTCTCTCCGTCCCCTCTCTCCGTCCCCTCTCCCCGTCCCCTCTCCCCGTCCCCTCACCCCGTCCCCACTCCCCGTCCCCTCTCCCCGTCCCCACTCCCCGTCCCCTCTCTCCGTCCCCTCTCTCCGTCCCCTCTCTCCGTCCCCTCTCTCCGTCCCCTCTCCCCCTCCCCTCTACCCTCCCCTCTCCCCTCCCATCTCCCTCCCCCTCCCCTCCCCCCTCCCCTCTCCCCCTCCCCTCTCCCCGTCCCCTCTCCCCGTCCCCTCTCCTCCCCACTCTCCCTCCCCACTCTCCCTCCCCACTCTCCCTCCCCACTCTCCCTCCCCACTCACCCTCCCCACTCACCCTCCCACTCACCCTCCCCACTCACCCTCCCCACTCAATGTAGCCACTGCCCGTCCCCACTGCCCGTCCCCACTCCACGTTCCCACTCCTCGTTCCCACTCCTCGTTCCCACTCCCCGTCCCCACTCCCCGTCCCCACTCACATTCCCCTCTCACCGTCCCCACTCACCGTCCCCTCTCACCGTCCCCTCTCACCGTCCCCACTCTCCGTCCCCACTCTCCGTCCACACTCTCCGTCCCCACTCTCCGTCCCCACTCTCCGTCCCCACTAACAGTCCCCACTCCCCGTCCCCTCTCCCCGTCCCCTCTCCCCGTCCCCACTCCCCGTCCCCACTCCCCGTAGCCACTCTCCGTCCCCACTCTCCGTCCACACTCTCCGTCCCCACTCTCCGTCCCCACTCTCCGTCCCCACTCTCCGTCCCCACTCCCCCCTCCCACTCCCAGTCCCCCGTCCACACTCCCCGTCCACACTCTCCGTCCCTCTCTCCGTCCCCTCTCCCCGTCCCCTCTCCCCGTCCCCACTCCCCGTCCCCACTCCCCATCCCCACTCCCCGTCCCCACTCCCCGTCCCCTCTCTCCGTCCCCTCTCCCCCTCCCCTCTCCCCCTCCCCTCCCCCTCCCTTCTCCCCTCCCCTCTCCCCCTCCCCTCTCCCCCTCCCCGCTCCACGTCCCCTCTCCCCGTCCCCTCTCCACGTCCCCTCTCCACGTCCCCTCTCCCCATCCCCTCTCCCCGTCCCCTCTCCACGTCCCTCTCCCCTTCCCCTCTCCCTCCCCACTCTCCCTCCCCACTCACCCTCCCACTCACCCTCCCCACTCACCCTCCCCACTCACCCTCCCCACTCACCCACCCCCCTCACCCTCCCCACTCACCCTCCCCACTCACCCTCCCCACTCACCCTCCCCACTCACAGTCCCCCACTCACCCTCCCCACTCACCCTCCCACTCACGCTCCCCACTCACCCTCCCCCACTCCCCGTCCCCACTCGCCCACCGTCCCCACACCCCGTCCCCACTCTCCCCGTCCCCCACTCAATGTAGCCACTGCCCGTCCCCACTGCCCGTCCCCACAGCCCGTCCCCACTCCTCGTTCCCCACTCCCCGTCCCCTCTCACCGTCCCTCTCACCGTCCCCTCTCACCGTCCCCTCTCACCGTCCCCACTCTCCGTCCCCACTCACCGTCCCCACTCTCCGTCCCCACTCTCCGTCCCCACTCTCCGTCCCCACTCCCCGTCCCCACTCCCACGTCCCCACTCCCCTTCCCCACTCCCCGTCCTCACTCCCCGTCCCCACTCCCCTTCCCCACTCCCGTCCTCACTCCAGTCCTCACTCCCCGTCCCCACTCCCGTCCCCACTCCCGTCCCCACACCCCGTCCCTCTCCCCGTCCCCTCTCCCCGTCCCCTCTCCCCGTCCCCACTCACCCTCCCCACTCACCCTCCCCACTCACCCTCCCCACTCACCCTCCCCACTCACCCACCCCACTCACCCTCCCCACTCACCCTCCCCACTCACCCTCCCCACTCACCCTCCCCACTCACCCTCCCCACTCACCCTCGCCACTCACCCTCGCCACTCAATGTAGCCACTGCCCGTCCCACTGCCCGTCCCCACTGCCCGTTCCCACTGCCGTCCCACTCCTCGTTCCCACTCCTCGTTCCCACTCCTCGTTCCCACTCTCCGTCCCCACTCACCGTCCCCTCTCACCGTCCCCTCTCTCACCGTCCCCTCTCACCGTCCCCACTCTCTGTCCCCACTCTCCGTCCCCACTCTCCGTCCCCACTCTCCGTCCCCACTCTCCGTCCCCACTAACCGTCCCCACTCCCCTCCCCACTCCCCGTCCCCACTCCCCGTCCCCTCTCCCCGTCCCCACTCCCCGTGCACACTCTCCTTCCACACTCTCCGTCCACACTCTCCGTCCACACTCTCCGTCTCCACTCTCCGTCCCCACTCTCCGTCCCCACTCCCCGTCCCCACTCCAGTCCCCCCGTCCCCACTCCCCGTCCACACTCCCCGTCCACACTCTCCGTCCCCTCTCTCCGTCCCCTCTCTCCGTCCCCTCTCCCGTCCCCTCTCCCCGTCCCCTCTCCCCCGTCCCCTCTCCCCGTCCCCTCTCCCCGTCCCCTCACCCCGTCCCCACTCCCCGTCCCCTCTCCCGTCCCCTCTCCCCGTCCCCTCTCCCCTCCCCACTCCCCGTCCCCATCTCCCCGTCCCCACTCCCCGTCCCCACTCCCCGTCCCCTCTCCCGTCCCCTCTCTCCGTCCCCTCTCCCCTCCCCTCTCCACGTCCCCTCTCCCCGTCCCCTCTCCACGTCCCCTCTCCCGTCCCCTCTCCCCTTCCCCTCTCCCTCCCCACTCTCCCTCCCCACTCTCCTCCCCACTCACCCTCCCCACTCACCTCCCCACTCACCCTCCCCACTCACCCACCCCACTCACCCACCCCACTCACCATCCCACTCACCCTCCCAGTCACCCTCCCCACTCACCCTCCCACTCACCCTCCCCACTCACCCTCCCCACTCACCCTCCCCACACACCCTCCCCACTCACCCTCCCCACTCACCCTCCCCACTCACCCTCCCACTCACCGTCCCCACTCCCCGTCCCCACTCCCCGTCCCCACTCCCGTCCCACTCCCCGTCCCCACTCAATGTAGCCACTGCCCGTCCCCACTGCCCGTCCCCACTGCCCGTCCCCACTCCTCGTTCCCACTCCCCGTCCCCTCACCGTCCCTCTCACCGTCCCTCTCACCGTCCCCTCTCACCGTCCCCCACTCTCCGTCCCCACTCACCGTCCCCACTCTCCGTCCCCACTCTCCGTCCCCACTCTCCAGTCCCCACTTCCCGTCCCCACTCCCCGTCCCCACTCCCCGTCCCCACTCCCCGTCCCCACTCCCCTTCCCCACTCCCCGTCCTCACTCCCTGTCCACACTCCCCGTCCCCACTCCGCGTCATCACTCCCCGTCCCCACTCCCCGTTCCCACTCCCCGTCCCCACTCCCCGTCCCCACTCCCCGTCCCCTCTCCCCGTCCCCTCTCCCCGTCCCCTCTCCCTCCCCACTCACCCTCCCCACTCACCCTACCCACTCACCCACCCCACTCACCCTCCCCACTCACCCTCCCCACTCACCCTCCCCACTCACCCTACCCACTCACCCTCCCCACTCACCCTCGCCACTCAATGTAGCCACTGCCCGTCTCCACTGCCCGTCTCCACTGCCCCGTCCCCACTGCCCGTCCCCACTGCCCGTTTCCACTGGCCGTCCCCACTCCTCGTTCCCACTCCTCGTTCCACTCCTCGTCCCCACTCTCCCGTCCCCTCTCCCCCGTCCCCTCTCCCCGTCCCCACTCCCCCGTCCCCACTCCCCATCCCCACTCCCCGTCCCACTCCCCGTCCCCACTCTCCGTCCCCTCTCCCCTCCCCCTCTCCCCCTCCCCTCCCCCTCCCTCTCCCCCGTCCCCTCTCCCCTCCCCCTCTCCCCGTCCCACTCTCCACGTCCCCTCTCCCCGTCCCCTCTCCACGTCCCCTCTCCACGTCCCCTCTCCCCATCCCGCCTCTCCCCGTCCCCTCTCCCGTCCCCTCTCCCTCCCCTTCCCCTCTCCCCTCCCCACTCCCCTTCCCCACTCCCCAACTCACTCCCTGTCCCCACTCCCCTTCCCCACTCCGCGTCATCACTCCCCGTCCCCACTCCCCGTCCCCACTCCCGTCCCCACTCCCCGTCCCACTCCCCGTTCCCACTCCCGTCCCCTCTCCCCGTCCCCTCTCCCCGTCCCATCTCCCGTCCCCTCTCCCCGTCCTCTCTCCCTCCCCACTCACCCTCCCCACTCACCCTACCCACTCACCCTCCCCACTCACCCTCCCCACTCACCCACCCCACTCACCCCCTCCCCACTCACCCTCCCCACTCACCCTCCCCACTCACCCTCCCCACTCACCCTCGCCACTCAATGTAGCCACTGCCCGTCCCACTGCCCGTCTCCACTGCCCGTCTCCACTCCCGTCCCCACTGCCCGTCCCCACTGCCCGTTCCCACTGGCCGTCCCCACTCCTCGTTCCCACTCCTCGTTCCCACTCCCGTCCCTCTCGTCCCCTCTCCGACTCCTCCGTCCCCACTCTCCGTCCCACTCTCCGTCCCCACTCACCGTCCCCCTCTCCGTCCCCACTCACCGTCCCACTCTCTGTCCCACTCTCCTGTCCCCACTCTCCTGTCCCCACTCTCCGTCCCCACTCCCCGTCCCACTCCCCGTCCCCACTAACCGTCCCACTCCCCGTCCCCACTCCCGGTCCTCCTCTCC
Source organism: Heterodontus francisci (assembly GCF_036365525.1). NCBI lineage: Eukaryota > Metazoa > Chordata > Chondrichthyes > Heterodontiformes > Heterodontidae > Heterodontus > Heterodontus francisci. Next base: position 937,046 of record NW_027140952.1, on the reverse strand, counting down.
CCGTCCCCACTCCCCGTAGCTCTCTCCATCCACACTCTCCGTCCACACTCTCCGTCCACACTCTCCGTCCACACTCCCCGTCCACACTCTCCGTCCCCACTCACCCTCTCCACTCTCCCTCCCCACTACTCACTCCCGTCCCCCAGCGTCACGCGTCCCCACTGCCAGTCCCCCTGTTCCGTCCCACTCCCCGCGTCCACGATCCTCGTCCACACTCTCCGTCCGTCCCCTCTCCCCGTCCCCTCTCTACCGTCCCCTCTCCCTTCCATCCCCCTCTCACCCTCCAGTCTCTCCTCTCTCACCTCCCCATTCTCCCCTCCCCTTCCCCTCCCTCTCCACTTCCCTCTCTCCCTACCCTTCTCTCCCTCTCCACTTCCCTCTCCTCCTCTCCACGTCCCTCTCCCCGTCCCCTCTTATCCCTTCTCCCACTTCTCCCTCCTTCTACTTCATCCCTCTCTCACTTCCCTCTCCACTCTCTTCCCCTCTTCCACTTCTCTCCTTACTCATCTTCCACTCGTCCAACTCCTTCTTCACTCGATCAATCATCTCCGTCCCCTCTCCCGTTCCCCTCTACCCGTCCAACTTCCTCGTCCCTCTCCCCGTCCTCTCTCCTCCTCTCCACTCACCCTAACTCATCTCACTCCCACTCACCGTCTCCTCTCTCCACTCTCCACTCTCACTCTCCTACAACTCTTCCGTCCCACTCGTCCCACTTCACTGGCGTCCCAACTCCTCGTTCCACTCTCGTTCCCACTCTCGTTCCACTCCTCGTTCCACTCTCGTCCCCACTCACCGTCCCCTCTCACCGTCCCTTCTTCACCAGTCTCCACTCTCTGTCCCCACTCTCTTTCCCCTTCTTCTCTGTCCCACTCTCGTCATACTCATAGTCCTTCTATCTTCTCGTCTCACTCAAGTCTCACTCCCGTCCCACTCCTAGATTCTCACTCTTCTATCCTTCTACACGTCCTCCGTAGCTACTCTCCATCTTACTCTCGTCACTCTCTTCTAGTCCACACTCTCCGTCCACACTCTCCGTCTCCACTCTCCGTCTCCCACTCTCCTTCCACTCTCTTCCCATCACGTCCCCTCTCCAGTCACCTCATATCTCCACTCCGCGTCCACGATCCCCGTCCACACTCTCCGTCCCCTCTCCCCGTCCCCTCTCCCCGTCCCCTCTCCCCTTCCCCTCTCCCCGTCCCCTCTCCCCGTCCCCACTCCCCGTCCCCTCTCCCCCTCCCTCTCCACGTCCCCTCTCCCCGTCCCCTCTCCCCGTCCCCTCTCCCCGTCCCCACTCCCCGTCCCCACTCCCCGTCCCCACTCCCCGTCCCCTCTCTCCGTCCCCTCTCCCCCTCCCCTCTCCCCCTCCCCTCTCCCCCTCCCCTCTCCACGTCCCCTCTCCACGTCCCCTCTCCCCGTCCCCTCTCCACGTCCCCTCTCCACGTCCCCTCTCCCCGTCCCCTCTCCACGTCCCCTCTCCCATCCCCTCTCCACGTCCCCTCTCCCCGTCCCCTCTCCCCGTCCCCTCTCCCCGTCCCCTCTCCCCGTCCCCTCTCCCCGTCCCCTCTCCCCGTCCCAACTCCCCGTCCCCTCTCCCCGTCCCCTCTCCCCGTCCCCACTCCCCGTCCCCACTCCCCGTCCCCACTCCCCGTCCCCTCTCCCCCTCCCCTCTCCCCCTCCCCTCTCCACGTCCCCTCTCCCCGTCCCCTCTCCACGTCCCCTCTCCCCGTCCCCTCTCCCCGTCCCCTCTCCCCGTCCCCTCTCCCTCCCCACTCTCCCTCCCCACTCTCCCTCCCCACTCACCCTCCCCACTCACCCTCCCCACTCACCCTCCCCACTCACCTCCCCACTCATCCTCCCCACTCACCCTCCCCACTCACCCACCCCACACCATCCCCACTCACCCTCCCCACTCACCCTCCCCACTCACCCTCCCCACTCACCCTCCCCACTCACCGTCCCACTCCCGTCCCCACTCCCCGTCCCCACTCCCCGTCCCCACTCCCTGTCCCCACTCAATGTAGCCACTGCCCGTCCCCACTGCCCGTCCCCACTGCCCGTCCCACTGCCCGTCCCCACTCCTCGTTCCCACTCCTCGTTCCCACTCCTCGTTCCCACTCTCCGTCCCCTCTCACCGTCCCCTCTCACCGTCCCCTCTCACCGTCCCCACTCCCCACTACCCACTCCCCGTCCCCGCTCCTCACTCACGGTCCCCACTCACGGTCCCCACTCCCCGTCCTCACTCCCCGTCCCCACTCCCCGTCCCCACTCCCCGTCCCCATTCCCCGTCCCCACTCCCCGTCCCCACTCCCGTCCCCACTCCCCGTCCAAACTCCCCGTCCCCACTCAATGTAGCCACTCCCGGTCCCCACTGCTCGTCCCGACTGCTCGTCCCCACTGCCCGTCCTCACTCACCGTCCCCACTCACCGTCCCCACTCACCGTCCCCACTCACCGTCCCCACTCACCGTCGCCACTCACCGTCCCCACACTCCGTCCCCTCTCATTATCCCCACTCCCCGTCCCCACTCCCCGTCACCACTCCCCGTCCCCACTCCCCGTCACCACTCAGCGTCCCCACTCACCGTCCCCACTCACCGTCGCCGCTCACCGTCCCCACACTCCGTCCCCTCTCATTATCCAGACTCCCCGTCCCCACTCCCCGTCACCACACCCCGTCCCCACTCACCGTCCCCTCTCACCGTCCCCACTCCCCGTCCCCAATCCCCGTCCCCACTCCCCGTCCCCACTCCCCGTAGCTACTCACCATCCGTCCCCACTCTCCGACCCCACTCTCCGACCCCACTCTCCGACCCCACTCACCGTAGCCACTCACCGTAGCCACTCACCGTCCCCTCTCTCCGTCCCCTCTCCCCGTCCGCACTCACCGTCCCCACTCACCGTCCCCACTCACCGTCCCCACTCCCCGTCCCCTCTCCCCGTCCCCACTCCCGGTCCCCAATCCCCGTCCCCCCTCCCCGTCCCCTCTCCCCGTCCCCTCTCACCGTCCCCACTCCCAGTCCCCGCTCCCCGTCCCCGCTCCCCGTCCCCACTCCCCGTACCCACACCCCGCCCCCTCTCCCCTCCCCCTCTCCCCGCCCCCACTCCCCGTCCCCTCTCACCATCCCCTCTCCCCGTCCCCTCTCCCCGTCCCCTCTCCCCGTCCCCTCTCCCGGTCCCCTCTCCCGGTCCCCTCTCCCGTCCCCTCTCTCCGTCCCCGCTCCACGTCCCCGCTCCCCGTCCCCGCTCCCCGTCGCCGCTCCCCGTCCCCGCTCCCCACTCCGCACTCCCCGTCCCCAACTCCCCGTCCCCACTCACTGGAACCACTCACCGTCCCCACTCTCCGTCCCCACTCTCCGTCCCCACTCTCGGTCCCCTCTCACCGTCCCCACTCCCCGTCCCCACTCCCCGTAGCTACTCACCGTCCGTCCCCACTCTCCGACCCCACTCTCCGACCCCACTCTCCGTCCCCTCTCTCCGTCCCCTCTCACCGTCCCCTCTCACCGTCCCCTCTCACCGTCCCCTCTCACCGTCCCCTCTCCCCGTCCCCTCTCTCCGTCCCCTCTCTCCGTCCCCTCTCTCCGTCCCCTCTCACCGTCCCCTCTCACCGTCCCCTCTCACCGTCCCCTCTCCCCGTCCCCACTCCCCGTCCCCACACCCCCGTCCCCCTCTCCCGTACCCTCTCCCCCGTCCCCACTCACCGTCCCCACTCACCGTCCCCACTACCCGTCCCCTCTCCCGTCCCCACTCCCCGTCCCCACTCCCCGTCCCCAATCCCCGTCCCCTCTCACCGTCCCCTCTCCCCGTCCCCAATCCCCGTCCCCCTCACCGTCCCCTCTCCCCGTCCCCGCTCCCCGTCCCCGCTCCCCGTCCCCGCTCCCCGTCCCCGCTCACCGTCCCCGCTCACCGTCCCCACTCCCCGTCCCCGCTCCCCGTCCCCGCTCCCCGTCCCCGCTCCTCACTCACGGTCCCCACTCCCCGTCCCCACTCCCCGTCCCCACTCCCCGTCCCCACTCAATGTAGCCACTCCCGGTCCCCACTGCTCGTCCCCACTGCTCGTCCCCACTGCCCGTCCTCACTCACCGTCCCCACTCACCGTCCCCACTCACCGTCCCCACTCACCGTCCCCACTCACCGTCGCCACTCACCGTCCCCACACTCCGTCCCCTCTCATTATCCCCACTCCCCGTCCCCACTCCCCGTCACCACTCCCCGTCCCCACTCCCCGTCACCACTCACCGTCCCCACTCACCGTCCCCACTCACCGTCGCCACTCACCGTCCCCACACTCCGTCCCCTCTCATTATCCCCACTCCCCGTCCCCACTCCCCGTCGCCACTCACCGTCCCGCTCACCGTCCCCGCTCACCGTCCCCGCTCTCCGTCCCCGCTCCCCGTCCCCGCTCCCGTCCCGCTCCCCGTCCCCTCTCCCCGTCCCCACTCCCCACTCCCCGTCCCCACTCCCCGTCCCCACTCCCCGTCCCCACTCCCCGTCCCCACTCCCCGTCCTCACTCTCCGTCCCCACTCACTGGAACCACCAACGTCCCCACTCCCCGTCCCCACTCTCGGTCCCCTCTCACCGTCCCACTCCCCGTCCACACTCCCCGTAGCTACTCACCGTCCCCACTCACCGTCCCCACTTACCGTCCCACTCACCGTCCCCACACTCCGTCCCCTCTCATGGTCCCCACTCCCCGTCACCACTCCCCGTCCCCGCTCCTCGTCCCCGCTCACTGTCCCAGCTCCCCGTCCCCGCTCACCGTCCCCGCTCCCCGTCCCCGCTCCCCGTCCCCGCTCCCCGTCCCCGCTCCCCGTCCCCGCTCCCCGTCCCCACTCCCGTCCCACCCCGTCCCCTCTCCACGTCCCTCTCACCGTCCCCGCTCCCGGTCCCCGCTCCCCGTCCCCACTCCCGTCCCCACTCTCCGTCCCAGTCACCGTCCCCACTCACCGTCCCCACTCTCGGTCCCCACTCTCGGTCCCCACTCTCAAGCCCCTCTCACGGTGCCCTCTCCCCGTCCCCGCTACCCGTCCCCGCTCCCCACTCCCCACTCCCCACTCCCCACTCCCCGTCCCCACTCCCCGTCCCCACTCCCGTCCCCACTCCCCGTCCTCACTCTCCGTCCCCACTCACTGGAATCACCACCGTCCCCATTCTCCGTCCCCACTCTCGGTCCCCTCTCACCGTCCCCACTCCCCGTCCCCACTCCCCGTCCCCACTCCCCGTAGCTACTCACCGTCCCCACTCACCGTCCCCACTCACCGTCCCCACTCACCGTCCCCACTCTCCGTCCCCTCTCATGGTCCCCACTCCCCGTCACCGCTCCCCGTCCCCGCTCACCGTCCCTGCTCCCCGTCCCCGCTCCCCGTCCCCGCTCCCGGTCCCCGCTCCCCGTCCCCACTCCCCGTCCCCTCTCCACGTCCCCTCTCACCGTCCCCAGCTCCCGGTCCCTGCTCCCGTCCCCACTCCCCGTCCCCACTCTCCGTCCCAGTCACCGTCCCCACTCACCGTCCCCACTCTCGGTCCCCACTCTCAGTCCCCTCTCACCGTCCCCACTCCCCGTCCCCACTCCCCGTCCCCACTCCCCGTCCCCACTCACCGTCCCCACTCACCGTCCCCACACTCCGTCCCCTCTCATGGCCCCCACTCCCCGTCACCACTCCCAGTCCCCGCTCCCCGTCCCCGCTCACCGTCCCCGCTCCCCATCCCCGCTCCCCGTCCCCGCTCCCGGTCCCCGCTCCCCGTCCCCACTCCCCGTCCCCTCTCCACGTCCCCTCTCACCGTCCCCGCTCCCGGTCCCTGCTCCCCGTCCCCACTCCCCGTCCCCACTCTCCCGTCCCCAGTCACCGTCCCCACTCACCGTCCCCACTCTCGGTCCCCACTCTCAGTCCCCTCTCACCGTCCCCACTCCCCGTCGCCACTCCCCGTCCCCACTCACCGTCCCCACTCACCGTCCCCACACTCCGTCCCCTCTCATGGCCCCCACTCCCCGTCACCACTCCCAGTCCCCGCTCACCGTCCCCGCTCCCCGTCCCCGCCACCCCTTCCCCACTCCCTGTCCCCACTCTCCGTCCCCACTCCCCGTCCCCACTCCCCGTCCCCACTCCCCGTCCCCACTCACCGTCCCCACTCACCGTCCCCACACTCCGTCCCCTCTCATGGTCCCCACTCCCCGTCCCCACTCCCCGTCCCCGCTCACCGTCCCCGCTCACCGTCCCCGCTCCCCGTCCCCGCTCCCCGTCTCCCCGTCCCCACTCCCCGTCCCCACTTACCGTCCCCACTCACCGTCCCTACTCACCGTCCCCACACTCCGTCCCCTCTCATGGTCCCCACTCCCCGTCCCCACTCACCGTCCCCACTCACCGTCCCCACTCACCGTCCCCTCTCATGGTCCCCACTCCCCGTCACCACTCCCCATCCCCGCTCACCGTCCCCGCTCACCGTCCCCGCTCCCCGTCCCCGCTCCCCGTCCCCACTCCCCGTCCCCACTCTCCGTCCCCAGTCACCGTCCCCACTCACCGTCCCCACTCTCGGTCCCCACTCTCGGTCCCCTCTCTCCGTCCCCTCTCACCGTCCCCTCTCACCGTCCCCTCTCACCGTCCCCTCTCACCGTCCACTCTCACAGTCCCCTATCACCGTCCCCACTCCCCGTCCCCACTCCCCGTCCCCACTCCCCGTCACCACTCCCCGTCCCCGCTCACCGTCCCCGCTCCCGGTCCCTGCTCCCCGTCCCCACTCCCCGTCCCCACTCTCCGTCCCCACTCACCGTCCCCACTCACCGTCCCCACTCTCGGTCCCCACTCTCAGTCCCCACTCACGGTCCCCACTCTCAGTCCCCTCTCTCCGTCCCCTCTCCCCGTCCCCACTCTCAGTCCCCTCTCTCCGTCCCCTCTCACCGTCCCCTCTCCCCGTCCCCACTCCCCGTCCCCACTCCCCGTCCACACTCCCCGTAGCTAATCACCGTCCCCTCTCACCGTCCCCTCTCAACGTCCCCTCTCCCCGTCCACTCTCACCGTCCACTCTCACCGTCCCCTCTCACCGTCCCCTCTCACCGTCCCCTCTCACCGTCCCCTCTCTCCGTCCCCTCTCTCTGTCCCCTCTCCCCGTCCCCGCTCACTGTCCCCGCTCCCCGTCCCCGCTCCCCGTCCCCACTCCCCGTCCCCACTCCCCGTCCCCACTCCCCGACCCCACTCACCGTCCCCACTCCCCGTCCCCACTCCCCGTCCTCACTCCCCGACCCCACTCCCCGTCCCCACTCCCCGTCCCCACTCACCGTCCCCACTCCCCGTCCCCACTCCCCGTCCCCACTCCCCGTCCCCACTCTCCGACCCCACTCCCCGTCCCCACTCCCCGTCCCCACTCCCCGTCCCCACTCCACGTCCCCACTCTCCGACCCCACTCTCCGACCCCACTCTCCGACCCCACTCACCGTCCCCACTCCCCGTCCCCACTCCCCGTCCCCACTCCCCGTCCCCACTCTCCGACCCCACTCACCGTTCCCACTCTCCGACCCCACTCTCCGACCCCACTCCCCCGTCCCCACTCATCGTCCCCACTCCCCGTCCCCACTCCCCGTCCCCACTCCCCGTCCCCACTCTCCGACCCCACTCACCGTCCCCACTCCCCGTCCCCACTCACCGTCCCCTCTCTCCGTCCCCACTCACCGTCCCCACTCTCCGACCCCACTCACCGTAGCTACTCACCGTCCCCTCTCTCCGTCCCCACTCACCGTCCCCACTCCCCGTCCCCACTCCCCGTCCCCACTCACCGTCCCCTCTCCCCGTCTCCACTCACCGTCCCCGCTCACCGTCCCCGCTCCCCGTCCCCGCTCCCCGTCCCCACTCCCCGTCCCTACTCTCCGTCCCCAGTCACCGTCCCCACTCACCGTCCCCACTCTCGGTCCCCACTCTCGGTCCCCTCTCTCCGTCCCCTCTCACCGTCCCCTCTCACCGTCCCCTCTCACCGTCCACTCTCACAGTCCCCTATCACCGTCCCCACTCCCCGTCCCCACTCCCCGTCCCCACTCCCCGTCACCACTCCCCGTCCCCGCTCACCGTCCCCGCTCCCGGTCCCTGCTCCCCGTCCCCACTCCCCGTCCCCACTCTCCGTCCCCACTCACCGTCCCCACTCACCGTCCCCACTCTCGGTCCCCACTCTCAGTCCCCACTCACGGTCCCCACTCTCAGTCCCCTCTCTCCGTCCCCTCTCACCGTCCCCTCTCTCCGTCCCCTCTCCCCGTCCCCACTCTCAGTCCCCTCTCTCCGTCCCCTCTCACCGTCCCCTCTCCCCGTCCCCACTCCCCGTCCCCACTCCCCGTCCACACTCCCCGTAGCTAATCACCGTCCCCACTCCCCGTCCACACTCCCCGTCCCCACTCCCCGTCCCCACTCTCCGACCCCACTCACCGTCCCCACTCCCCGTCCCCACTCCCCGTCCCCTCTCTCCGTCCCCACTCACCGTCCCCACTCTCCGACCCCACTCACCGTAGCTACTCACCGTCCCCTCTCTCCGTCCCCACTCACCGTCCCCACTCCCCGTCCCACTCCCCGTCCCCACTCACCGTCCCCTCTCCCCGTCTCCACTCACCGTCCCCACTCACCGTCCCCACTCACCGTCCCCACTCCCCGTCCCCTCTCCCCGTCCCCTCTCCCCGTCCCCACTCCCCGTCCCCACTCCCGATCCCCACTCCCCGTCCCCACTCCCTGTCCCCACTCCCCGTCCCCACTCCCCGTCCCCTCTACTCGTCCCCTCTCCCCGTCCCCACTCCCCGTCCCCTCTCCCCGTCCCCACTCCCCGTCCCCTCTCACCGTCCCCTCTCACTGTCCCCACTCCCGGTCCCCTCTCCCGGTCCCCACTCCCCGTCCCCACTCCCCGTCCCAACTCCCCGTCCTCACTCCCCGTCCCCACTCCCCGTCTCCTCTCACTGTCCGCTCTCCCCGTCCCCTCTCCCCGTCCCCACTCCCCGTCCCCACTCCCCGTCCTCACTCCCCGTCCTCACTCCCCGTCCTCACTCCCCGTTCCCACTCCCCGTCCCCGCTCCCCGTCCCCTCTCCCCGTCCCCACTCCCCGTCCCCTCTCACCGTCGCCACTCCCCGTCCCCTCTCCCGTCCCCACTCCCCGTCCCCACTCCCCGTCCCCTCTCCCCGTCCCCACTCCCCGTCCCCACTCCCCGTCCCCTCTCCCCGTCCCCACTCCCCGTCCCCACTCCCCGTCCCCACTCCCCATCCCCTCTCCCCGTCCCCACTCCCCGTCCCCTCTCCCCGTCCCCACTCCCCGTCCCCACTCCCCGTCCCCACTCCCCGTCCCCTCTCCCCTTTCCCACTCCCCGTCCCCTCTCACCGTCCCCTCTCACCGTCCCCTCTCCCCGTCCCCACTCCCCGTCCCCTCTCCCCGTCCCCACTCCCCGTCCCCACTCCCCGTCCCCACTCCCCGTCCCCACTCCCCTTTCCCACTCCCCGTCCCCTCTCACCGTCCCCTCTCCCCGTCCCCTCTCCCCGTCCCCTCTCCCCGTCCCCACTCCCCGTCCCCTCTCACCGTCCCCTCTCACCGTCCCCTCTCCCCGTCCCCCTCCCCGTCCCCGTGCCCCGTCCCCGCTCCCCACACCCCACCCCCCGTCCCCACTCCCCGTCCCCACTCCCCGTCCCCACTCCCCATCCCCACTCACCGTCCCCACTCTCCGTCCCCTCTCACCGTCCCCACTCCCCGTCCCCACTCCCCGTCCCCACTCCCCGTCCCCTCTCCCCGTCCCCACTCACCGTCCCCATTCACCGTCCCCACTCCCCTTCCCCACTCCCCGTCCCCACTCCCCGTCCCCACTCTCGGTCCCCTCTCACCGTCCCCACTCCCCGTCCCCACTCCCCGGCCCCACTCCCCGTCCCCACCCCCGGTAGCTACTCACCGTCCGTCCCCACTCTCCGACCCCACTCACCGTAGCCACTCACCGTCCCCTCTCTCCGTCCCCTCTCTCCGTCCCCTCTCACCGTCCCCTCTCTCCGTCCCCTCTCTCCGTCCCCACTCCCCGTCCCCTCTCCCCGTCCCCTCTCCCCGTCCCCACTCACCGTCCCCACTCACCGTCCCCACTCACCGTCCCCACTCACCGTCCCCACTCCCCGTCCCCTCTCCCCGTCCCCTCTCACCGTCCCCTCTCCCCGTCCCCGCTCCCCGTCCCCACTCCCAGTCCCCACTCCCCGTCCCCATTCACCGTCCCCACTCCCCACTCCCCATCCCCACTCCCCGTCCCCAATCCCCGTCCCCACTCCCCGTCCCCTCTCACCGTCCCCTCTCCCCGTCCCCAATCCCCGTCCCCTCTCACCGTCCCCTCTCCCCGTCCCCTCTCACCGTCCCCACTCCCGTCCCCTCTCACCGTCCCCTCTCCCCGTCCCCAATCCCCGTCCCCTCTCACCGTCCCCTCTCCCCGTCCCCACTCCCCGTCCCCAATCCCCGTCCCCTCTCACCGTCCCCTCTCCCCGTCCCCGCTCCCCGTCCCCACTCCCCGTCCCCATTCACCGTCCCCACTCCCCGTCCCCAATCCCCGTCCCCAATCCCCGTCCCCTCTCACCATCCCCTCTCCCCGTCCCCACTCCCCGTCCCCAATCCCCGTCCCCTCTCCCCGTCCCCAATCCCCGTCCCCTCTCACCGTCCCCAATCCCCGTCCCCTCTCCCCGTCCCCAATCCCCGTCCCCTCTCCCCGTCCCCTCTCACCGTCCCCAATCCCCGTCCCCTCTCACCGTCCCCTCTCCCCGTCCCCTCTCACCGTCCCCTCTCCCCGTCCCCACTCCCGTCCACTCTCACCGTCCCCTCTCCCCGTCCCCTCTCACCGTCCCCAATCCCCGTCCCCTCTCCCCGTCCCCTCTCCCCGTCCCCACTCCCCATCCCCACTCCCCGTCCCCACTCCCCGTCCCCTCTCACCGTCCCCTCTCCCCGTCCCCTCTCCCTGTCCCCACTCCCCGTCCTCGTCCCCGCTCTCCGTCCCCACTCACCGTCCCCGCTCACCGTCCCCATTCACCGTCCCCTCTCCCCGTCCCCTCTCACCGTCCCCAATCCCCGTCCCCTCTCCCCGTCCCCTCTCCCCGTCCCCTCTCCCCGTCCCCTCTCCCCGTCCCCACTCCCCGTCCCCACTCCCCGTCCCCACTCCCCGTCCCCACTCCCGTCCCCTCTCACTGTCCCCTCTCCCCGTCCCCTTTCCCCGTCCCCTCTCCCCGTCCCCACTCCCCGTCCCCACTCCCCGTCCCCACTCCCCGTCCCCACTCCCGTCCCCTCTCACTGTCCCCTCTCCCCGTCCCCTCTCCCCGTCCCCTCTCCCCGTCCCCACTCCCCATCCCCGTCCCCTCTCTCCGTCCCCACTCCCCGTCCCCACTCCCCGTCCCCACTCAATGTAGCCACTCCCCGTCCCCACTGCTCGTCCCCACTGCTCGTCCCCACTGCTCGTCCCCACTCTCCGTCCCCACTCACCGTCCCCACTCACCGTCCCCACTCACCGTCGCCACTCACCGTCCCCACACTCCGTCCCCTCTCATGGTCCCCACTCCCCGTCCCCACTCCCCGTCCCCTCTCCCCGTCCCCACTCTCCGTCCCCACTCACCGTCCCCACTCACCGTCCCCACTCACCGTCGCCACTCACCGTCGCCACTCACCGTCCCCACACTCCGTCCCCTCTCATGGTCCCCACTCCCCGTCCCCTCTCCCCGTCCCCACTCCCCGTCCCCTCTCCCCGTCCTCACTCCCCGTCCCCACTCCCCGTCCCCTCTCCCCTTTCCCACTCCCCGTCCCCTCTCCCCGTCCCCTCTCACCGTCCCCACTCCCCGTCCCCTCTCCCCGTCCCCACTCCCCGTCCCCTCTCACTGTCCCCTCTCCCCGTCCCCTCTCCCCGTCCCCTCTCCCCGTACCCTCTCCCCGTCCCCTCTCCCCGTCCCCGCGCCCCGTCCCTGCTCCCCACTCCCCACTCACCGTCCCCACTCCCCGTCCCCACTCCCCGTCCCCACTCCCCGTCCCCACTCCCCGTCCCCACTCTCGGTCCCCTCTCCCCGTCCCCACTCCCCGTCCCCACTCCCCGTCCCCACTCCCCGTCCCCACCCCCGGTAGCTACTCACCGTCCGTCCCCACTCTCCGACCCCACTCACCGTAGCCACTCACCGTCCCCTCTCTCCGTCCCCTCTCTCCGTCCCCTCTCTCCGTCCCCTCTCTCCGTCCCCTCTCACCGTCCCCTCTCACCGTCCCCTCTCTCCGTCCCCTCTCTCCGTCCCCTCTCCCCGTCCCCTCTCACCGTCCCCACTCCCCGTCCCCACTCCCCGTCCCCTCCCCCCGTCCCCTCTCCCCGTCCCCACTCCCCGTCCCCACTCCCCGTCCCCACTCCCGTCCCCTCTCACTGTCCCCTCTCCCCGTCCCCTCTCCCCGTCCCCTCTCCCCGTCCCCACTCCCCGTCCCCACTCCCCGTCCCCACTCCCCGTCCCCACTCCCGTCCCCTCTCACTGTCCCCTCTCCCCGTCCCCTCTCCCCGTCCCCTCTCCCCGTCCCCTCTCCCCGTCCCCACTCCCCGTCCCCGTCCCCACTCCCCGTCCCCACTCAATGTAGCCACTCCCCGTCCCCACTGCTCGTCCCCACTGCTCGTCCCCACTGCTCGTCCCCACTCACCGTCCCCACTCAGCGTCCCCACTCACCGTCGCCACTCACCGTCCCCACACTCCGTCCCCTCTCATGGTCCCCACTCCCCGTCCCCACTCCCCGTCCCCACTCCCCGTCCCCACTCCCCGTCCCCACTCTCCGTCCCCACTCACCGTCCCCACTCACCGTCCCCACACTCCGTCCCCTCTCATGGTCCCCACTCCCCGTCCCCTCTCCCCGTCCCCACTCCCCGTCCCCTCTCCCCGTCCCCACTCCCCGTCCCCACTCCCCGTCCCCTCTCCCCTTTCCCACTCCCCGTCCCCTCTCACCGTACCCTCTCACCGTCCCCACTCCCCGTCCCCTCTCCCCGTCCCCACTCCCCGTCCCCTCTCACTGTCCCCTTCCCCGTCCCCTCTCCCCGTCCCCTCTCCCCGTCCCCTCTCCCCGTCCCCTCTCCCCGTCCCCTCTCCCCGTCCCCGCGCCCCGTCCCCGCTCCCCACTCCCCACTCCCCGTCCCCACTCCCCTTCCCCACTCCCCGTCCCCACCCCCGGTAGCTACTCACCGTCCGTCCCCACTCTCCGACCCCACTCACCGTAGCCACTCACCGTCCCCTCTCTCCGTCCCCTCTCTCCGTCCCCTCTCACCGTCCCCTCTCTCCGTCCCCTCTCTCCGTCCCCTCTCACCGTCCCCTCTCACCGTCCCCACTCCCCGTCCCCACTCCCCGTCCCCACTCACCGTAGCCACTCACCGTCCCCTCTCTCCGTCCCCTCTCTCCGTCCCCACTCCTCGTCCCCTCTCCCCGTCCCCTCTCCCCGTCCACTCTCACCGTCCCCTCTCCCCGTCCCCGCTCCCCGTCCCCACTCCCCGTCCCCACTCCCCATCCCCACTCCCCGTCCCCACTCCCCGTCCCCACTCCCCGTCCCCATTCACCGTCCCCACTCCACACTCCCCGTCCCCACTCCCCGTCCCCTCTCCCCGTCCCCACTCCCCGTCCCCAATCACCGTCCCCTCTCCCCGTCCCCAATCCCCGTCCCCACTCCCCGTCCCCAATCCCCGTCCCCTCTCACCGTCCCCTCTCCCCGTCCCCAATCCCCGTCCCCTCTCACCGTCCCCTCTCCCCGTCCCCTCTCACCGTCCCCACTCCCGTCCCCTCTCACCGTCCCCTCTCCCCGTCACCTCTCACCGTCCCCTCTCCCCGTCCCCTCTCACCGTCCCCTCTCCCCGTCCCCACTCCCCTTCCCCAATCCCCGTCCCCAATCCCCGTCCCCTCTCACCGTCCCCTCTCCCCGTCCCCGCTCCCCGTCCCCACTCCCCGTCCCCACTCCCCGTCCCCACTCCCCGTCCCCATTCACCGTCCCCACTCCCCACTCCCCACTTCCCACTCCCCGTCCCCACTCCCCGTCCCCTCTCCCCGTCCCCACTCCCCGTCCCCAATCCCCGTCCCCTCTCACCGTCCCCTCTCCCCGTCCCCTCTCCCCGTCCCCTCTCCCCGTCCCCTCTCCCCGTCCCCAATCCCCGTCCCCTCTCCCCGTCCCCTCTCCCCGTCCCCTCTCCCCGTCCCCAATCCCCGTCCCCTCTCACCGTCCCCTCTCCCCGTCCCCTCTCACCGTCCCCAATCCCCGTCCCCTCTCACCGTCCCCTCTCCCCGTCCCCACTCCCGTCCCCTCTCCCCGTCCCCTCTCCCCGTCCCCTCTCCCCGTCCCCTCTCCCCGTCCCCTCTCCCCGTCCCCTCTCCCCGTCCCCACTCCCCGTCCCCACTCCCCGTCCCCACTCCCCGTCCCCACTCCCCGTCCCCTCTCCCCGTCCCCTCTCCCCGTCCCCTCTCCCCGTCCCCTCTCCCCGTCCCCACTCCCCGTCCCCGTCCCCGTCCCCTCTCACTGTCCCCTCTCCCCGTCCCCTCTCCCCGTCTCCTCTCCCCGTCCCCTCTCCCCGTCCCCTCTCCCCGTCCCCGTCCCCGCACTCCGTCCCCATTCACCGTCCCCTCTCCCCGTCCCCTCTCACCGTCCCCAATCCCCGTCCCCTCTCCCCGTCCCCTCTCACCGTCCCCAATCCCCGTCCCCTCTCCCCGTCCCCTCTCCCCGTCCCCACTCCCCGTCCCCACTCCCCGTCCCCACTCCCCGTCCCCACTCCCGTCCCCTCTCACTGTCCCCGCTCCCCATCCCCGCTCACCGTCCCCGCTCCCCGTCCCTGCTCACCGTCACCGCTCCCCGTCCCCGCTCCCCGTCCCCGCTCCCCGTTCCCGCTCCCCGTCCCCTCTCCCCGTCCCCTCTCACCGTCACCGCTCCCGTTCCCCGCTCCCCGTCCCCGCTCCCCGTCCCCGCTCCCCGTCCCCATTCCCCGTCTCCACTCCCCGTACCCACACCCCGCCCCCTCGCCCCGCGTCCAATCCCCGTCCCCTCTCACTGTCCCCTCTCCCCGTCCCCTCTCCCCGTCCCCTCTCCCCGTCCCCTCTCCCCGTCCCCTCTCCCCGTCCCCTCTCCCCGTCCCCACTCCCCGTCCCCACTCCCCGTCCCCACTCCCCGTCACCACTCCCCGTACTCACTCCCCTCCCCCTCTCCCCGTCCCCACTCCCCTTCCCCTCTCCCTGTCCCCACTCCCCGTCCCCACTCCCCGTCCCCACACCCCTCCCCCTCTCCCCGCCCCCTCTCCCCGTCCCCACTCCCCGTCCCCACTCCCCGTCCCCTCTCACCGTCCCCTCTCCCCGTCCCCTCTCCCCGTCCCCTCTCACAGTCCACACTCCCCGTCCCCTCTCACCGTCCCCTCTCCCCGTCCCCGCTCCCCGTCCCCGTCCCCGCTCCCCACTCCCCACTCCCCACTCCCTGTCCCCACTCCCCGTCCCCACTCCCCGTCCCCACTCACTGGAACCACCCCCCGTCCCCACTCTCCGTCCCCACTCTCCGTCCCCACTCTCGGTCCCCTCTCACCGTACCCACTCCCCGTCCCCACTCCCCGTCCCCACTCCCCGTGGCTACTCACCGTCCGTCCTCACTCACCGTCCCCTCTCTCCGTCCCCTCTCTCCGTCCCCTCTCACCGTCCCCTCTCCCCGTCCCCTCTCCCCTTCCCCACTCCCCGTCCCCACTCCCCGTCCCCACTCCCCGTCCCCACTCCCCGTCCCCTCTCCCCGTCCCCACTCACCGTCCCCACTACCCGTCCCCTCTCCCCGTCCCCACTCACCGTCCCCACTACCCGTCCCCAATCCCCGTCCCCTCTCACCGTCCCTCTACCCGTCCCCGCTCACCGTCCCCGCTCCCCGTCCCCGCTCACCGTCCCCGCTCCCCGTCCCCACTCCCGTTCCCCGCTCACCGTCCCCGCTCCCCGTCCCCGCTCACCGTCCCCGCTCACCGTCCCCGCTCCCCGTCCCTGCTCCCCGTCCCCATTCCCCGCGTCCAATCCCCGTCCCCCCTCACTGTCCCCTCTCCCGGTCCCCTCTCCCGGTCCCCTCTCCCGTTCCCCTCTCCCGGTCCCCACTCCCCGTCCCCACTCCCAGTCCCCACTCCCCTCCCCCTCTCCCCGCCCCCTCTCCCCGTCCCCACTCCCCGTCCCCTCTCACCGTCCCCTCTCCCCGTCCCCTCTCCCCGTCCCCTCTCACAGTCCACACTCCCCGTCCCCTCTCACCGTCCCCTCTCCCCGTCCCCGCTCCCCGTCCCCGCTCCCCACTCCCCACTCCCCGTCCCCACTCTCCGTCCCCTCTCTCCGTCCCCTCTCTCCGTCCCCTCTCACCGTCCCCTCTCACCGTCCCCTCTCACCGTCCCCTCTCCCCGTCCCCTCTCCCCTTCCCCACTCCCCGTCCCCACTCCCCGTCCCCACTCCCCGTCCCCACTCCCCGTCCCCTCTCCCCGTCCCCACTACCCGTCCCCTCTCCCCGTCCCCACTCCCCGTCCCCACTCCCCGTCCCCACTCCCCGTAGCTACTCACCGTCCGTCCCCACTCACCGTCCCCTCTCTCCGTCCCCTCTCTCCGTCCCCTCTCACCGTCCCCTCTCACCGTCCCCACTCCCCGTCCCCTCTCCCCTTCCCCACTCCCCGTCCCCACTCCCCGTCCCCTCTCCCCGTCCCCTCTCCCCGTCCCCACTCACCGTCCCCACAACCCGTCCCCTCTCCCCGTCCCCAATCCCCGTCCCCAATCCCCGTCCCCTCTCACCGTCCCCTCTCCCCGTCCCCTCTCACCGTCCCCACTCTCCGTCCCCTCTCCCCATCCCCTCTACCCGTCCCCGATCCCCGTCCCCGCGCCCCGTCCCCGCACCCCGTCCCCGTTCCCCGTCCCCGCTCACCGTCCCCGCTCACCGTCCCCGCTCCCCGCTCCCCGTCCCCGCACCCCGTCCCCGCTCCCCTTCCCCACTCCCCACTCCCCACTCCCCACTCCCCACTCCCCGTCCCCACTCCCCGTCCCCACTCAATGTAGCCACTCCCGGTCCCCACTGCTCGTCCCCACTCACCGTCCCCACTCACCGTCGCCACTCACCGTCCCCACACTCCGTCCCCTCTCATGGTCCCCACCCCCCGTCCCCACTCCCCGTCCCCGCTCACCGTCCCCGCTCACCGTCCCCTCTGCCCGTCCCCTCTCACCGTCCCCTCTCCCCGTCCCCTCTCCCCGTCCCCGCTCCCCGTCCCCGCTCCCCCGTCCCCGCACCTCGTCGACGCTCCCCGTCGCCGCTCCCCGTCGCCGCTCCCCGTCCCCGCTCCCCGTCCCCGCTCCCCGTCCCCACTCCCCGTCCCCACTCCCCGTCCGCACTCCCCTTCCCCTCTCACCGTCCCCACTCACCGTCCCCACTCCCCGTCCGCACTCCCCGTCCCCACTCACCGTCCCCTCTCACCGTCCCCACTCCCCGTCCCCACTCCCCGTCCCCACTCCCCATCCGCACTCACCGTCCCCACTCCCCGTCCCCACTCCCCGTCCCCACTCACCGTCCCCACTCCCCGTCCGCACTCCCCGTCCCCACTCACCGTCCCCTCTCACCGTCCCCACTCCCCGTCCCCACACCCCGTCCCCACTCCCCGTCCCCACTCCCCGTCCCGACTCCCCGTCCCCTCTCCCCGTCCCCACTCCCCGTCCGCACTCCCCGTCCCCACTCACCGTCCCCTCTCACCGTCCCCACTCCCCGTCCCCACTCCCCGTCCCCACTCCCCGTCCGCACTCCCCGTCCCCACTCCCCGTCCCCACTCCCCGTCCCCACTCCCCGTCCCCTCTCCCCGTCCCCTATCCCCGTCCCCTCTCACCGTCCCCACTCACCGTCCCCACTCCCCGTCCCCACTCCCCGTCCCCACTCCCAGTCCGCACTCCCCGTCCCCACTCCCCGTCCCCACTCCCCGTCCCCACTCCCCGTCCGCACTCCCCGCCCCCACTCCCCGTCCGCACTCCCCGTCCCCTCTCACCGTCCCCTCTCACCGTCCCCACTCCCCGTCCCCACTCCCCGTCCCCACTCCCCGTCCCCTCTCCCCGTCCCCACTCCCCGTCCCCACTCCCCGTCCCCACTCCCCGTCCCCACTCACCGTCCCCACTCCCCGTCCCCACTCACCGTCCCCTCTCACCGTCCCCACTCCCCGTCCCCACTCCCCGTCCGCACTCCCCGTCCCCACTCCCCGTCCGCACTCCCCGTCCCCACTCCCCGTCCCCACTCCCCGTCCCCTCTCCCCGTCCCCTCTCCCCGTCCCCACTCCCCGTCCCCACTCCCCGTCCCCACTCCCCGTCCGCACTCCCCGTCCCCTCTCACGAACCCCACTCACCGTCCCCACTCCCCGTCCGCACTCCCCGTCCCCACTCACCGTCCCCTCTCACCGTCCCCACTCCCCGTCCCCACTCCCCGTCCCCACTCCCCGTCCCCACTCCCCGTCCGCACTCCCCGTCCCCACTCCCCGTCCCCACTCACTGTCCCCACTCCCCGTCCCCACTCCCCGTCCCCACTCCCCGTCCCCACTCCCCGTCCCCTCTCCCCGTCCCCTCTCCCCGTCCCCTCTCCCCGTCCCCACTCCCCGTCCCCACTCCCCGTCCCCACTCCCCGTCCCCACTCCCCGTCCGCACTCCCCGTCCCCACCCACCGTCCCCTCTCACCGTCCCCACTCCCCGTCCCCACTCCCCGTCCCCACTCCCCGTCCCCACTCCCCGTCCCCTCTCCCCGTCCCCTCTCCCCGTCCCCGCTCCCCGTCCCCGCTCCCCGTCCCCTCTCACCTACCCCGCTCCCCGAAACCGCTCCCCGAACCCGCTCCCCGTCCCCTCTCCGCGTCTCCGCTCCCCGTCCCCGCTCCCCGTGCCCACTGACCGTCCCCACACCCCGTCCCCACTCCCCGTCCCCACTCCCCGTCCGCACTCCCCGTCCCCACTCACAGTCCCCACTCCCCGTCCCCACTCCCCGTCCCCACTCCCCGTCCCCACTCCCCGTCCCCACTCCCCGTCCCCTCTCCCCGTCCCCTCTCCCCGTCCCCACTCCCCGTCCCCACTCCCCGTCCGCACTCCCCGTCCCCACTCACAGTCCCCACTCCCCGTCCCCACTCCCCTATCCCACTCCCCTATCCCACTCCCCTATCCCACTCCACTCCCCTCCCCGACTCCCCTCCCCTACACCACTCCCCTCCCCGACTCTACTCCCCTCCCCGACTCTACTCCCCTCCCCGACTCCACTCCCCTTCCCGACTCCACTCCCCTCCCCGACTCTACTCCCCTCCCCGACTCTACTCCCCTCCCCGACTCCACTCCCCTCCCCGACTCCCCTACCCCACTTCCCTTTCCAACTCCCCTTTCCAACACCCCTCCCCTCCATCTCCTCACTGCCCTCCCCTACCCAACTCCCTGACACCACTCTGAACCCCCATTCCCCATCTCCACTCCCCATCTCCACTCCCCATCTCCACTCCCAATCTCCACTCCCCATCTCCACTCCCCTACGCCACTACCCCAACCCACTCACCTCCTCCACTCCACTCCTCCACTCCCCTCCCCAACTCCCCTCCCCTACTCCCCTCCCCCACTCCCCTACCACACTACCCTACCCCACTACCCTCCCTCACATCCCTCCCCCACTCCGCGACCCCAAACCCCGACGCCACCCCCTCCCCAACTACCCTCCCTCACTCCCCTTCCCCACACCCCTCCCCCACTCCCCTCCCCTCCCCTGCATCTCCTCACTCCCCTCCCCTCCCCCACTCCGCTTCCCTGCACCTCATCACTGCCCTCCGCTACCACACTCCGATCCCCCACTCCCCTCCCCCACTCCCCTCCCCCACTCCCCTCCCCCACTCCCCACCCCCACTCCCCTCCCCCACTCCCCTCCCCCACTCCCCTCCCCCACTCCCCTCCCCCACTCCCCTACATCACAACCAATCCCCACTCCCCTACCACACTCCCCTCCCCCAAACCCCTTCACTACTACCCTCCCCAACTCCCCTCAGCCACTGCCCAATCCCCTCCACTGCTACCCTCCCCAACTCCCCTCCCCAACTCCCCTCCGCCACTCCCCAACCCACTCCTCTCCCCCTCCCCCTCCTCTCCCCCTCCCCCTCCGCTACCCATTCCCCTCCCTCACTCCCCTGCCTCACTCCCCTCCCCCACACCCCTCCCCCACACCCCTCCCCCACACCCCTCCCCCACACCCCTCCCCCACACTCCTCTCCCCCACTCCCCTCCCCCACTCCCCTCCCCCACTCCAGTCCCCAACTCCCCTCCCCTACTCACCTCCCCAACTACCCGTCCGCAATAAACTCCCCCACTCCACTCCCCACTCCAGTCCCCAACTCCCCTTCCCCACCCCCATCCCCCTCCCAAAGTCTCCTCCGCAACTACGTTCCCCGACTCCCCCCACTGCCCTCCCCATTCCTCTACCCCACACCCCTCCCCCTCTCCTCTCCGCAACTCCCCTCAACCACTCTGCTCCCCCAATCCCAGCCTCAACTCCCCTCCCCCACTCTCCTACCCCACTCTCCTACCCCACTCTCCTCCCCCACTCTCCTCCCCCACTCCCCTCCCCCACTCCCCTCCCCCACTCCCCTCCCCCACTCCCCTCCCCCACTCCCCTCCCCCACACTCCTCCCCCACTTCCCTCACCAACTTCCATACTCCACTCCCCTCTTCCACTCCAGTCCCCAACTCCCTCCCCCACTCCACTCCCTCTCTCCCCTCCCCCACTACAGTGCCTAACTCCCCACCCCCACACCCTTCCTCAACTCCCCTCCTCAACTCCCCTCCCCAACTCCCCTCCCCAACTCCCCTCCCCAACTCCCCTCCCCAACTCCCCTCCCCAACTCCGCTCCCCAACTCCCCTCCCCAACTCCCCTCCCAACTCCCCTCCCAACTCCCCTCCACAACACCCCTCCCTCACTCCCCTACCCCAACTCCCCTCCCCAACTCCTTTCCCTCACACCCCTACACCATTCCCCTCCCCAACTCCCCTCCCCAACTCCCCTCCCGCACCCCACTCGCTAACTCCCCTCCCCAATCCACTCCCCCCGCTCCCCTACATCACAACCAATCCCCACTCCCTTCCCCCACTCCCCACCGCCAATCCCCTACACTACTACCCTCCCCAACTCCCCTCCCCCACTCCCCAACCTACTCCCCTCCCCCTCCTCTCTGTAACTCCCCTCACTCCCCTCCCCCACTCCCCTCCCCCACTCCCCTCCCCCACTCCCCTCCCCCACTCCCCTACCCCACTCCCCTACCCCACTCTCCTACCCCACTCTCCTACCCCACTCCCCTCCCTCACATCCCTCCCCCACTCCCCTACCCCAAACCCCGACCCCACCCCCTCCCCAACTACCCTCCCTCACTCCCCTTCCCCACTCCCCTCCCCCACTCCCCTCCCCCACGCCCCTCCACTCCCCTGCACCTCCTCACTCCCCTCCCCTCCCCCACTCCGCTTCCCTGCACCTCCTCACTGCCCTCCGCTACCACATCCGATCCCCCACTCCCCTCCCCCACTCCCCTCCCCCACTCCCCTCGCCCACTCCCCTCCCCAACTCCCGTCTACAACTCCCCTCCCCAACTCCACTACCCCGTTTCCCTTCCCCATTCCCCTACCCCACTCCCATACCCCACCACTCCCCCACTCCCGTCCACCTCTCTGCTTCCCAGCACCTCTTCACTGCCCTCCCTTCCGCACTCCCCTTCCCCACTCCCCTTCCCCACTCCCCTTCCCCACTCCACGACCCCACAAGCCTCCCCCACACCCCTACCCCACTCGCCCCCCTACTACCCTGCCCCACTCCGCTACTACACTCCCCTACCCCACACCCCGAAAGCACATCCGTAACCCACTCCCCTACCCAACTACTGCTCCCCAACTCTCCGACCCCAATGCCCTCCCCCACTCCCCTTCTCTTCATCTCCTCACTGCATTCCCCTCCCCCACTCCCCTCCCCCCTTCCTTCTGCTCCTCACTGCCCTCCCCCACCCAGTTCCCCTACACCACCGCCTCTCTCCCTCCCCACGTCACTCCGCTATCCTACACCTCCTCACTGCCCTCCCCTACCCCACACCCCCACTCCAATACCCTCGTACACTGCCCTACCTCACTCCACTCCCCCAGTTACCGCCCCCCATACCCAACCTCACTCCCCTAACCCACACCCTTCCCCCATTCCACTACCTCAATCCCCTCCACCGTACATCTACATAACTCCCCTACCTCGCTCTCCTACCCCGCTCCCCCACCCCGCTCCCATACCCCACTCACCTAAACCCTCACCCCTCCCCATTACCCTCCCCCACTCCCCTTCCCGCCAAATCCTCACTGCCCTCCCCCACCCCACTCCCCTGCCTGACTCCCCATTCCTCCACATCCTCACTGCGCTCCCCACCACCGCTCCCCACCCCCGCCCCTACCCCGCCCCCTACCCCGCCCCCCCACCCCGCACCCCCACCCCGTGCCCCCTACCCCGTGCCCCCTACCCCGCGCCCCCCTACCCCACGCCAACTACCCCACTCCCTTGCACCACTCCAACTCCCCAACTCCCCTCCCCCTCACCCCTCCCCCTCACCCCTCCCCCACTCCCTTCCCCCACTCCCTTCCCCCACTCCCTTCCCCCACTCCCCTCCCCCACTCCCCTCCCCCACTCCCCACTCACTCTCCTCCCCGATTCCCCTACCCCACTTCCCTCTCCAACTCCCCTCCCCTCCATCTCCTCACTGCCCTCCCCTATCCAACTCCCTGACACCACTCTGCACCCCCACTCCCCATCTCCACTCCCCGACCCTCTATCCCAACCCACTCCCCTCCTCCACTCCCCTCCCCCATTCCACTACCTCAATCCCCTCCCCCATAACCCTACCTCACTCCCCTCCCCCACTCCCCTCCCCCACTCCCCGCTCCCCCACCCCCCGCTCCCCCACCCCACTCCCCCACCCCCGCTCCCCCACCCCCTCCCCCACCCCCTCCCCCACTCACCTCCCCCACTCACCTCCCCCACTCACCTCCCCCACTCACCTCCCCCACTCCCCACCCACACTAACCTACCCCTCTCCCGTTCCCCTCTCCCGTTCCCCTCTCCCGTTCCCCTCTCCCGTTCCCCTCTCCCCTGCCCCTCTCCCCCGCCCCTCTCCCCCGCCCCTCTCCCCGCCTTTCTCCCCGCCCCACTCCACCCCCCACTCCCCCCCCCACTCCCCCATCTCACACCCCCCCACTCCCCCATCCCACACCCCCCACTCCCCTATCCCACTCCCCTACCCCACTCCCCTACCCCACTCCCCTACCCCACGCCCCAACACCACTCCCCTCCCCCACTCCCCTACATCACAACAAATCCCCACTCCCCTACCCCACTCCCCACCCCCAAACCCCTTCACTACTACCCTCCCCAACTCCCCTCAGCCACTCCCCAATCCCCTCCACTACTACCCTCCCCAACACCCCTCCCCAACTCCCCTCCGCCACTCCCCAACCCACTCCTCTCCCCCTCCCCCTCCGCTACCCATTCCCCTCCCTCACTCCCCTCCCTCCCTCCCCTCCCTCACTCCCCTCCCCCACACCTCTCCCCCACACCCCTCCCCCACACCCCTCCCCCACACCCCTCCCCCACACCCCTCCCCCACTCCCCTCCCCCACTCCTCTCCCCCACTCCCCTCCCCCACTCCCCTACCCCACTACCCTCCCCCACACCCTCCTCAACACCTCTCCCACACACCCCTACCCCACTCCCCTCCCCCACTCCAGTCCCCAACTCCCCTCCCCCACTCACCTCCCCAACTCCCCGTCCGCAATCAACTCCCCCACTCCCCTCCCCACTCCAGTCCCCAACTCCCCTTCCCCACCCCCATCCCCCATGCCCCATGACCCTCCCAAAGTCCCCTCCGCAACTACGTTCCCCGACTCCCCCCACTGCCCTCCCCATTCCTCTACCCCACACCCCTCCCCCTCTCCTCTCCGCAACTCCCCTCAACCACTCTGCTCCCCCAATCCCTGCCTCAACTCCCCTCCCTCACTCTCCTACCCCACTCTCCTACCCCACTCTCCTACCCCACTCTCCTACCCCAATCTCCTACCCCACTCTCCTACCCCACTCTCCTACCCCACTCCCCTACCCCACTCCCCTACCCCACTCCCCTACCCCACTCCCCTCACCCCACTCCCCTCACCCCACTCCCCTCACCCAACACTCCTCCCCCACTTCCCGCACCAACTCCCATACTCCACTCCCCTCTTCCACTCCAGTCCCCAACTCCCTCCCCCACTCCACTCCCTCTCTCCCCTCCCCCACTCCAGTGCCTAACTCCCCACCCCCACACCCTTCCTCAACTCCCCTCCCCAACTCCCCTCCCCAACTCCCCTCCCCAACTCCCCTCCACAACAGCCCTCCCTCACTCCCCTACCCCAACTCCCCTCCCCAACTCCTTTCCCTCACCCCCCTACACCATTCCCCTCCCCAACTCCCCTCCCCAACTCCCCTCCCCAACTCCCCTCCCGCACCCCACTCGCTAACTCCCCTCCCCAATCCACTCCCCCTGCTCCCCTACATCACAACCAATCCCCACTCCCTTCCCCCACTCCCCACCGCCAATCCCCTACACTACTACCCTCCCCAACTCCCCTCCCCCACTCCCCAACCCCACTCCCCAACCCAATCCCCTCCCCCTCCTCTCTGTAACTCCCCTCACTCCCCTCCCCCACTCCCCTCCCCCACTCCCCTCCCCCACTCCCCTACCCCACTCCCCTACCCCACTCTCCTACCCCACTCCCCTCCCTCACATCCCTCCCCCACTCCCCTACCCCAAACCCCGACCCCACCCCCTCCCCAACTACCCTCCCTCACTCCCCTTCCCCACTCCCCTCCCCCACTCCCCTCCACTCCCCTGCACCTCCTCACTCCCCTCCCCTCCCCCACTCCGCTTCCCTGCACCTCCTCACTGCCCTCCGCTACCACATCCGATCCCCCACTCCCCTCCCCCACTCCCCTCCCCCACTCCCCTCCCCAACACCCCTCCCCAACGCCCCTCCCCAACGAACCTCCCCAACTCCCCTCCCCAACTCCCGTCTACAACTCCCCTCCCCAACTCCACTACCCCGTTTCCCTTCCCCATTCCCATACCCCACTCCCATACCCCAGCACTCCCCCACTCCCGTCCACCTCTCTGCTTCCCAGCACCTCTTCATTGCCCTCCCTTCCCCACTCCCCTTCCCCACACCCCTTCCCCACTCCCCTTCCCCACAAGCCTACCCCACACCCCTACCCCACTCGCCCCCCTACTACCCTGCCCCACTCCGCTACTACACTCCCCTATCTCACACCCCGACACCACATCCGTAACCCACTCCCCTACCCAACTACTGCTCCCCAACTCTCTGACCCCAATGCCCTCCCCCACTCCCCTTCTCTTCATCTCCTCACTGCATTCCCCTCCCCCACTCCCCTCCCCTACTCCCCTTCCTTCTGCTCCTCACTGCCCTCCCCTACCCAGTTCCCCTACGCCACCGCCTCTCTCCCTCCCCACGTCACTCCGCTATCCTCCACCTCCTCACTGCCCTCCCCTACCCCACACCCCCACACCCCCACTCCACTCCCCACATACACTGCCCTACCTCACTCCACTCCACCAGTTACCGCCCCCCATACCCTACCTCACTCCCCTAACCCACTCCCTTCCCCCATTCCACTACCTCAATCCCCTCCGCCATACATCTACCTCACTCCCGTACCTCACTCCCGTACCTCACTCCCCTACCTTGCTCCCCTACCTTCGCTCCCCTACCCCGCTCCCCTACCCCGCTCCCCTATCTCACTCACCTAAACCCTCACCCCTCCCCCATTACCCTCCCCCACTCCCCTTCCCGCCAAATACTCAATGCCCTCCCCCACCCCACTCCCCTGCCTGACTCCCCATTCCTCCACCTCCTCACTGTGCTCCCCACCCCCGCTCCCCACCCCCGCCCCCCTACCCCGCCCCTTTACCCCGTCCCCCCCACCCCGCACCCCCACCCCGTGCCCCCCCACCCCGCGCCCCCCTACCCCGCGCCCCCCTACCCCACGCCAACTACCCCGCTCCCTTGCACCACTCCAACTCCCCAACTACCCTCCCCCTCACCCCTCCCCCACTCCCTTCCCCCACTCCCTTCCCCCACTCCCTTCCCCCACTCCCCTCCCCCACTCCCCTCCCCCACTCCCCTCCCCCACTCCCCTCCCCCACTCCCCTCCCCCACTCCCCTCCCCCACTCCCCTCCCCGACTCTCCTCCCCGACTCCCCTACCCCACTTCCCTCTCCAACTCCCCTCCCCTCCATCTCCTCACTGCCCTCCCCTATCCAACTCCCTGACAGCACTCTGCACCCCCACTCCCCATCTCCACTCCCCGACCCTCTATCCCAGCCCACTCCCCTCCTCCACTCCCCTCCCCCTTTCCACTACCTCAATCCCCTCCCCCATAACCCTACCTCACTCCCCTCCCCCACTCCCCTCCCCCACGCCCCTCCCCCACGCCCCTCCCCCACGCCCCTCCCCCACGCCCATCCTCCACGCCCCTCACCCACGCCCCTCTCCCCTGCCCCTCTCCCCTGCCACTCTCCCCTGCCCCTCTCCCCCGCCCCTCTCCCCGCCCCTCTCCCCGCCCCTCTCCCCGCCCCACTCCCCCCCCACTCCCCCATCCCACACCCCCCACTCCCCTATCCCACTCCCCCATCCCACTGCCCTCCCCAACTCCCCTACGGCACTGCCCTCCCCCACTCCCTAGGCCACTCCCCTTCATTCCACCTCATCACTGCCCTCCACCACCCCACTCCCCTTCCCCACTGCCATACCTCACTCCAATCCCCCACTCCCCTCCCCCACTCCCCTACCCCACTCCCCTACCCCACTCCCCTAAACCCACTCCCCTAAACCCACTCCCCTAAACCCACTCCCCTGCCCCACTCCCCTGCCGCACTCCCCTGCCCCACACCCCTACCCCACTCCGCTTACCTCCACCTCCTCAGTGCCCTACCCTACCCCACTCCCCTGCCCCACTCCCCTACCCCACTACCCTATCCCACTCCCTTACCCCACTCCCCTATCCCACTCCCCTATTCCACTCCCCTATCCCACTCCCCTATCCCACTCCCCTATCCCACTCCACTCCCCTCCCCGACTCCACTCCCCTCCCCGACTGCGCTCCCCTCCCCGACTCCTCTCCCCTCCCCGACTCCACTCCCCTCCCCGACTCCACTCCCCTCCCCGACTCCACTCCCCTCCCCGACTCCCCTCCCCGACTCCACTCCCCTCCCCGGCTCCCCTACCCCACTTCCCTTTCCAACTCCCCTCCCCAACTCCCCTCCCCTCCATCTCCTCACTGCCCTCCCCTACCCAACTCCCTGACACCACTCTGCACCCCCACTCCCCATCTCCACTCCCCATCTCCACTCCCCATCTCCACTCCCCATATGCACTCCCCTACACCACTACCCCACCCCACTCACCTCCTCAACTCCCCTCCCCAACTCCCCTCCCCAACTCCCCTCCCCCACTCCCCTCCCCCACTCCCCCATTCCCCTCCCACACTAACCTACCCCACTCCACTGCCCCACACCCCTACTCCACTCCGCTTACCTCCACCTCCTCAGTGCCCTAATCTACCACACTCCCCTGCCCCACCCCCCTGCCCCACTCCCCTGCCCCACTCCCCTGCCCCACTCCCCTGCCCCACTCCCCTCCCCCACTCCCCTCCCCCACTCCCCTCCCCCACTCCCCTGCCTCACTCCCCCACTCCCCTGCCCCACTCCCCTGCCCCACTCCCCTGCCGCACTCCCCTGCCCCACACCCCTACCCCACTCCGCTTACCTCCACCTCCTCAGTGCCCTACCCTACCCCACTCCCCTGCCCCACTCCCCTACCCCACTACCCTACCCCACTACCCTATCCCACTCCCTTACCCCACTCCCCTATCCCACTCCCCTATTCCACTCCCCTATCCCACTCCCCTATCCCACTCCACTCCCCTCCCCGACTCCACTCCCCTCCCCGACTCCGCTCCCCTCCCCGACTCCTCTCCCCTCCCCGACTCCACTCCCCTCCCCGACTCCACTCCCCTCTCCGACTCCACTCCCCTCCCCGACTCCCCTCCCCGACTCCACTCCCCTCCCCGGCTCCCCTACCCCACTTCCCTTTCCAACTCCCCTCCCCAACTCCCCTCCCCTCCATCTCCTCACTGCCCTCGCCTACCCAACTCCCTGACACCACTCTTCACCCCCACTCCCCTGCCCCACTCCCCTGCCCCACTCCCCTCCCCCACTCCCCTGCCCCACTCCCCTCCCCCACTCCCCTCCCCCACTCCCCTGCCTCACTCCCCCACTCCCCTGCCCCACTCCACTGCCCCACTCCCCTGACCCACTCCCCTACTCCACTCCGCTTACCTCCACCTCCTCAGTGCCCTAATCTACCACACTCCCCTGCCCCACTCCCCTGCCCCACTCCCCTGCCCCACTCCCCTGCCCCACTCCCCTCCCCCACTCCCCTCCCCCACTCCCCTCCCCCACTCCCCTGCCTCACTCCCCTCCCCCACTCCACTCCCCCACTCCCCTGCCCCACTCCACTGCCCCACTCCCCTGACCCACTCCCCTGCCCCACTCCCCTGCCCCACACCCCTACCCCACTCCGCTTACCTCCACCTCCTCAGTGCCCTACACTACCACACTCCCCTGCCCCACTCCCCTCCCCCACTCGCCTGCCCCACTCACATACTCTCCACCTCCTCACTGCACTCCCCTACCCAACTCCCCTACCCAACTCCCCTGTCCCACTCCCCTGCCCCACTCCCCTAAATCACACACCTCCACCACTCCACTCCCCCTCTTCCCTTCCCTCCACATCCTCACTGCGCTCCCCGACTCCACACCGCTATCCTACTCAACATCCCACTCCCCTACCCCACTCCCCTAACTCACTTCCCTCCCCCACTCACCTCCCCTACACCCCTTCTCCTCCTCACTGCCCTCCCCTCCCCAACTCCCCTACGGCACTGCCCTCCCCAACTCCCCTACGGCACTGCCCTCCCCCACTCCCTAGCCCACTCCCCTTCATTCCACCTCATCACTGCCCTCCACCACCCCACTCCCCTTCCCCACTGCCATAACTCACTCCAATCCCCCACTCCAATCCCCCACTCCAATCCCCCACTCCAATCCCCCACTCCCCTACCCCACTCCCCTAAACCCACTCCCCTAAACCCACTCCCCTAAACCCACTCCCCTAAACCCACTCCCCGAAACCCACTCCCCGAAACCCACTCCCCGAAACCAACTCCCCGAAACCCACTCCCCTACCTCACTCCCCTCCCCCACTCCCCTATCCCACTCACTTAATACACACCCCTCCCCAACTCCCCTCCCCAACTTTCCTCACCCACTCACCTCACCAACTCCCATACCCCACTACACTCCCCAACTCCCCTCCGCAACTCCCATCCACAACACACCTCCCTCACTCCCCTACCCCAACTCCCCTCCCCAACTCCATTCCCTCACTCCCCTACACCATTCCCCTCCCGAACTCCCCTCCCGAACTCCCCTCCCCAACTCCCCTCCCCAACTCCCCTCCCCCACTCCCCTCCCCCACTCCCCTCCCCCACTCCCCTCCCCCACTCCCCTCCCCCACTCCAATCCCCCACTCCCCTACCCCACTCCCCTACCCAACTCCCCTACCCCACTCCCCTACCCCACTCCCCTACCCCACTTCATGACCCCACATGCCTCGCCCACACCCCTACCCCACTCACCCCCCTACTACCCTACCCCACTCCGCTATTACACTCCCCTACCCCACTCCCCGACACCACATCCATAACACACTCCCCTACCCAACTACTGCTCCCCAACTCTCCGAACCAAATACCCTCCCCCACTCCCCTTCTCTTCACCTCCTCAGTGCACTCCCCTCCCCCACTCCCTTCCCCTACTCCCCTTCCTTCTGCTCCTCACTGCCCTCCCCTACCCAGATCCCCTACGCCACCGCCTCTCTCCCTCCCCACGTCACTCCCCTTCCCTCCACCTCCTCACTGGCCTCCCCTACCACACACCCCCAATCCACTCCCCTCAGACACTGCCCTACCTCACTCCACAACACCCTCCCTCCCCCTCTTCATTCCACTCCACCTCCCCTTCCTCCCCCTCTTCATTCCCATCAACCAACCCCACCCTCCGACTCTTCATTCCCCTCTGACAACCACTCCCTCCACCTCTTCATTAGTCACCACCTCCCCCTCCCTCCCCCTCTTCATTCTCCTCCACCTCCCGCTCCCTACCTCTCTTCATTCCCCTCAACCACCCCCTCCCTCCCCTCTTCATTCTCCTCCACCTCCTCTCCCTACCCCTTTTAATTCCCCTCCACCTCCCCCACCCTCCCCATCTTCATTCCCATCCACCTCCCCCTCCCTCCCCCTGTTCATTCCCATCCACCAACCCCTCCCTCCCCCTCGTCATTCCCCTCCACCTCCCCCTCCCTCCCCCTCTTCATTCCCATCCACCACCCCATCCCTCCCCCTCTTCATTCCCATCCACAACCCCCTCCCTCCCCCTTTTCATTCCCCTCCACCTCACCCTCCCTCCCCCTCTTCATTCCCATCCACCACCCCATCCCTCCCCTCTTCATTCCCATCCACAACCCCCTCCCTCCCCCACTTCATTCCACTCCACCTCCCCCTCCCTCCCCCTCTTCATTCCCGTCCACCTGCCCCTCCATCCCCATCTTCATACCCCTCCACCTGCCCCTCCCTCCCCATCTTCATTCCCATCCTCCTCCCACTCCCTCCCCCTCTTCATTCCCCTCCCCTCTTAATTCCCCTCCACCTCCACCTCCCTCCCACTCTTCATTCCCCTTCACCACCCCTTCCCACACCCTCTTCATTCCACTCCACCACCCACTCCCTCCCCCTCATCATTCCCATCCGCCATCCCCTCCCTCCGCCTCTTCATTCCCCTCCACCACCCCCTCCCACCACTCTTCATTCCCCTCCACCACCCCCTCCTTCCCCCTCTTCATTCTTCACCACCTCCCCCTCCCTCCGCCTCTTCATTCCCCTCCACCACCCCCTCCCACTCCTCTTCATTCCCCTCCACAACCCCCTCCCTCCCCCTCTTCATTCTTCACCACCTCCCCTCCCTCCTCCTCTTCATTTCCCTCCACCACCCCCTCCCACCCCTCTTCATTCCCCTCTCCCACCCCGTCCTCCCCTCTTCATTCCACTCCACCACCCCTCCCTCCCCTCATCATTCCCCTCCACCAACCACTCCCTCCCCCTCTTCATTCCTCTCCACCTCCCCCTCTGTCCCCCTCTTAATTCCCGTCCACCTCCCCCACCCTCCCCATCTTCATTCCCATCCACCTCCCACTCCCTCCCCCTCTTCATTCCCGTCCACCTCCCACTCCCTCCCCCTCTTCATTCCCCTCCACCTCCCACTCCCTCCCCCTCTTCATTCCCCTCCACCTCCCACTCCCTCCCCCTCTTCATTCCCCTCCACCTCCCACTCCCTCCCCCTCATCATTCCCATCCACCACACCCTCCCTCCCCCTCTTCATTCCCATCCACCATTCCATCCCTCCCCCTCTTCATTCCCCTCCACCTCCCACTCCCTCCCCCCTTCATTCCCATCCACAACCCCCTCCCTCCCCCTCTGCATTCCACTCCACCTCCCCCTACCTCCCCCTCTTCATTCCCATCAACCAACCCCACCCTCCCACTCTTCATTCCCCTCTGACACCCCCACCCTCCCCCTCTTCATTCTCCTCCACCTCCACTCCCTACCCCTTTTCATTCCCCTCCACCTCCCCCGCCCACCACATCTTCATTCCCATACACCTCCCCT
The DNA here is from genome assembly GCF_036365525.1 of Heterodontus francisci. Taxonomy (NCBI): domain Eukaryota; kingdom Metazoa; phylum Chordata; class Chondrichthyes; order Heterodontiformes; family Heterodontidae; genus Heterodontus; species Heterodontus francisci. The sequence goes on along the minus strand of NW_027140952.1, from coordinate 905,205 downwards.
ACCATCCCCCTGTTCATTCCCCTCCACCTCCCCCTCCCTCCCCCTCTTCATTCCCCTCCACCTCCCTCCCCCTCTTCATTCCCTTCCACCTCCCACTCCCTCCCCCTCTTCATACCCCTCCACCTCCCACTCCCCCCTCTTCATTCCCATCCACCACCTCCTGCCTCCCCATCTTCATTCCCATCCACCAACCCCTCCCTCCCCCTCGTCATTCCCCTCCACGTCCCCCTCCCTCCCCCTTTTCATTCCCCTCCACCACCCCCTCCCTCCCCTCTTCATTACACTCTACCACCCCCTCCCTCCCCCCCTTCATTCCCATCCACCACCCCATCCCGCCCCCTCTTCATTCCCCTCTGACACCCCCTCCCGCCCCCTCTTCATTCGTCACCACCTCCCCCTCCCTCCCCCTCTTCTTTCCCCTCCACCTCCCCCTCTTCATTCCCCTCCACCTCCCCCTCCCTCCCCCTCTTCATTCCCCTCCACCTCCCCCTCCCTCCCCCTCTTCATTCCCCTCCACCACCCCCTCCCACCCCTCTACATTCCCCTCCACCACCCCCTCCCTCCCCCTCTTCATTCTTCACCACCTCCCCCTCCCACCCCTCTTCATTCCCCTCTCCCACCCCGTCCTCCCGTCTTCATTACCCTCCCCCTCCTCCTCCCTCCCCCTCTTCATTCCCCTCCACCTACCCCTCCCTCCCCTCATCATTCCCCTCCACCAACCACTCCCTCCCCCTCTTCATTCCCATCCACATCCCCCTCCCTCCCCCTCTTCATTCCCATCCACCACACCTTCCCTCCACATTATCTTGCCCCTCCACCACCCCTCATTTTCCTCCTCTTTCCCCTACTCATCCCACTCCCTCCCCCTCTTAATTCCCCTCCACCTCCCCCTCCCTCCCCCTCTTCATTTCCCCCCCACCTCACCCTCCCACCCCCTCTTCATTCCCCTCCACATCCCCCTCCCACCCCCTCTTCATTACACTCCACCACCACCTTCCTCCCCCTCTTCATTCCACTCCACCACCCACTCCCTCCTCCTCTTCATTCCCCTCCACCAGCCCCTCCCTCCCCCTCTTCATTCCCCTCCACGTCCCCATCCCTCCCCCTCATCATTCCCATCCGCCATCCCCTCCCTCCCCCTCTTCATTCTTCACCACCTCCCCCTCCCTCCCCCTCTTCATTCCGCTGTACCACCCCCTCCCTTCCCTCTTCATTCCACTCCACCCCCTCCCCCTATTCAATCCCCTCCACCATCCCCTCCCTCCCCCTCTTCATTCGTCACCACCTCCCCCTCCCTCCCCCTCTTCATTCACCTCCCCTCCTCCTCCCAACCCCTCTTCATTCCCCTCCACCTACCCCTCCCTCCCCTCTTCATTGCCCTCCAACAAACTCTCCCTCCCCCTCTTCATTACACTCCACCACCCCCTCCCTCCCCCTCTTCATCCCCTAAACATCCGCCTCCCTCCCCCTCTTCATTCCCATCCACCACCCCCTCCCTCTCCCTCCCTCACACAATTTATTCCACTCCACATCCCCCTCCCTCCCCCTCTTCATTCCCCTCCACAACCCCCTCCCTCCCCCTCTTCATTCCCCTCCACAACCCCCTCCCTCCCCCTCTGCATTCCACTCCACCAACCCCTACCTTCCCCTCTTCAAGCCCCGCCACCACCCCCTCCCTCCCCCTCTTCATTCGCTTCCCCCTTCCCCTCCCTCTCCCTCTTCATTCCCCTCCACATCCCCCTCCATCCCACTCTTCATTCCAATCCACCTCCCAATCTTCATTCCCCTCCACCACCCCCTTCCACCCCCTCTTCATTCCATTCCACCATCCCCTACCTCCCCCTCTTCATTCCCCTCCACCTCCCCCTCCTTCCCCCTCTTCAGTGCCCTCCACCTCTCCCTCCTTCCCCTCTTAATTCCCCTCCACCTCCCCATCCTTCCCCCACTTCATTCCCCTCCACGTCCCCATCCCTCCCCCTCATCATTCCCGTCCGCCATCCCCTCCCTCTGCCTCTTCATTCCCCTCCACCACCCCCTCCCACCCCTCTTCATTCCCCTCCACCACCCCCTCCCTCCCCCTCTTCATTCCACTCCACCCCCTCCCCTATTCAATCCCCTCCACCACCCCCTCCCACTCCTCTTCATTTCCCTCCACCACCCCCTCCCTCCCCCTCTTCATTCCACTCCACCCCCTCCCCTATTCAATCCCCTCCACCACCCCCTCCCACTCCTCTTCATTTCCCTCCACCATCCCCTCCCTCCCCCTCTTCATTCACCTCCCCTCCTCCTCCCAACCCCTCTTCATTCCCCTCCACCACCCCCTCCCTCCCCCTCCTCCTCCCTCCCACCCTTCTTTCACCTCCACCTACCCCCTCCCTCCCCCTCTTCATTCCACTCCACCACCCCCTCCCTCCCCCTCTTCATTCCCCTCCCCTTCCTCGTACCACCCCCTCTTCATTCCCCTCCACCATCCGCTCCCTCCCCACTTCATTCTTCACCACCTCCCCCTCCTTCCCCTCTTCATTCCCCTCCCCCTCCCTCCCACTCTTCATTCACCTCCACCTACCCCTCCCTCCCCCTCTTCATTCCACTCCACCACCCCCACCCTCCCCTCTTCATTCCCCTCCCCCTCCCCGTACCTCCCCCTCTTCATTGCCCTCCACCAACCCCTCCCTCCCCCTCTTCATTCCCCTCCCCCACCCTCCCACTCTTCATTCTCCTCCCCCTCCCTCCGACTCTTCATTCTCCTCCCCCTCTCTTCCCCTCTTCATTCCCCTCCCCCTCCTCCTCCCTCCCCCTCTTCATTCACCTCCACCTACCCCTCCCTCCCCCTCTTCATTCCACTACACCACCCCCACCCTCCCCCTCTTTATTCCACTCCATCACCCCCTCCCTCCCCCTCTTCATTCCCATCCACCACCGTTTCCCTTCCTCGCTTCATTCGCCTCCCCCTCCCCCTCCCTCCCCCTCTTCATTCCCCTCCCCCTCGCTCCCCCTCTTCATTCCCCTCCCCCTCGCTCCCCCTCTTCATTCCCCTCCCCATCCCACTCCCTCCACCTCTTCATTCCCATCCACCACCCCGTCCCTCCCCCTCCCTCCCACTCTTCATTCCACTACACCTCCCCCTCCCTCCCTCTCTTCATTCCACTCCACCACCCCCTCCCACACCCTCTTCATTCCCAGCCACCTCTCCCTACCTCCCCCTCTTCATTCCCCTCCAACTCCCCCCACCCTCCCCCTTTTCATTCCCATCCACCTCCCCCTCCCACGCCCTCATCATTCCCCTCCCCCTCCCTCCCCTCTTCATTCCCCTCCCCCTTCCTTCCCCTCTTCATTCCCCTCGCCCTCCTCCTCCATCCCCCTCTTCATTCACCTGCACCTACCCCTCCCTCCCCCTCTTCATTGCCCTCCACCAGCCCCTCCCTCCCCCTCTTCATACCCCTCCACCATCCACTCCCTCCCCCACTTCATTCTTCACCACCTCCCCCACCCTCCCTCTCCCTCCCCCTCTTCATTCCCCTCCCTCCCCCTCTTCATTCCACTCCACCACCCCCTTCCTCCCCTCTTCATTCCCCTCCCCTTCCCCGTACCGCCCCCTCTTCATTCACCTCCAACTTCACCCTCCCTCACCCTCTTCATTCCACTCCACCACCCCCTCCCTCCCCCTCTTCATTCCCATCCCATTCCCCGTACCAACCGCTCTTCATTCCCCTCCACCATCCCCTCCCTCCCCCACTTCATTCTTCACCACCTGCCCCTCCCTCCCCCTCTTCATTCCCCTCCCACTCCTCCTCCCTACCACTCTTCATTCACCTCCACCTTCCCCCTCCCTCCCCCTCTTCATTCCACTCCACCACCCCCTCCCTCCCCCTCTTCATTCCCCTCCACCATCCCCTCCCTCCCCCACTTCATTCTTCACCACCTCCCCCTCCCTCCCCCTCTTCATTCCCCTCCCCCTCCCTCCCTCTCTTCATTCCCCTCCCCCTCTCTCCCCCTCTTCATTCCCCTCCCCCTCCTCCTCCCTCCCCCTCTTCATTCCACTACACCACCCCCACCCTCCCCCTCTTCATTCACCTCCAACTTCACCCTCCCTCACCCTCTTCATTCCACTCCACCACCCCTTCCCTCCCCCTCTTCATTCCCATCCCATTCCCCGTACCAACCGCTCTTCATTCCCCTCCACCATCCCCTCCCTCCCCCACTTCATTCTTCACCACCTGCCCCTCCCTCCCCCTCTTCATTCCCCTCCCACTCCTCCTCCCTACCACTCTTCATTCACCTCCACCTTCCCCCTCCCTCCCCCTCTTCATTCCACTCCACCACCCCCTCCCTCCCCCTCTTCATTCCCCTCCACCATCCCCTCCCTCCCCCACTTCATTCTTCACCACCTCCCCCTCCCTCCCCCTCTTCATTCCCCTCCCCCTCCCTCCCTCTCTTCATTCCCCTCCCCCTCTCTCCCCCTCTTCATTCCCCTCCCCCTCCTCCTCCCTCCCCCTCTTCATTCCACTACACCACCCCCACCCTCCCCCTCTTCATTCCCCTCCACCACCCTTTCCCTCCCCCTCTTCATTCGCCTCCCCCTCCCCCTCCCTCCCACTCTTCATGCCACTACACCACCCCCTCACTCCCCCTCTTTCATCCACCCCACCTCCCCCTCCCTCCCCTTTTTCATTCCCATCCACCTCCGCCGCCCTCGCCCTCTTCATTCCCCTCCCCCTCCCTCCCTCCCCTCTTCATTCCCCTCCCCCTCCCACCCCCTCTTCATTCACCTGCGCCTACCCGTCCCTCCCCCTCTTCATTCCACTCCACCACCCCCTCCCTCCCCCTCCCCCTCCCTCCCCCTCTTCATTGCCCTCCACCAACCCCTCCCTCCCCCTCTTCATTCCCCTCCACCATTCCCTCCCTCCCCCACTTCATTCTTCACCACTTCCCCCTCCCTCCACCTCTTCATTCCCCTCCCCCTCCTTCCCACTCTTCATTCTCCTCCCCCTCTCTCCCCCTCTTCATTCCCCTCCCCCTCCTCCTCAATCCCCCTCTTCATTCACCTCCACCTCCCCCTCCATCCCCCTCTTCATTCCCATCCACCAATCCACCCTCCCCGTCTTCATTCCCCTCCACATGCCCCTTTTCTCCCCATCTTCATTCCCATCCAACTCCCCCTCCCTCCCCCTCTTCATTCCCATCCACCTCCCACTCCCTCCCCCTCTTCATTCGCCTCCACCACCCCTCCATTCCCCTCTTCTTTCCCCTCCACCACCCCTCCATCCCCCTCTTCATTCCCCTCCACCTCCCTCTCCCTCCCCCTCTTCATTCCCATCCAACACCCCCTCCCTCCCCTCTTCATTCCCCTCCACCACCCTTTCCCTCCCCCTCTTCATTCGCCTCCCCCTCCCCCTCCCTCCCACTCTTCATGCCACTACACCACCCCCTCCCTCCCCCTCTTTCTTCCACCCCACCTCCCCCTCCCTCCCCTTTTTCATTCCCATCCACCTCCGCCGCCCTCGCCCTCTTCATTCCCCTCCCCCTCCCTCCCTCCCCTCTTCATTCCCCTCCCCCTCCCACCCCCTCTTCATTCACCTGCGCCTACCCGTCCCTCCCCCTCTTCATTCCACTCCACCTCCCCCTCCCTCCCCCTCCCCCTCCCTCCCCCTCTTCATTGCCCTCCACCAACCCCTCCCTCCCCCTCTTCATTCCCCTCCACCATTCCCTCCCTCCCCCACTTCATTCTTCACCACTTCCCCCTCCCTCCACCTCTTCATTCCCCTCCCCCTCCTTCTCACTCTTCATTCTCCTCCCCCTCTCTCCCCCTCTTCATTCCCCTCCCCCTCCTCCTCAATCCCCCTCTTCATTCACCTCCACCTCCCCCTCCATCCCCCTCTTCATTCCCATCCACCAATCCACCCTCCCCCTCTTCATTCCCCTCCACATGCCCCTTTTCTCCCCATCTTCATTCCCATCCAACTCCCCCTCCCTCCCCCTCTTCATTCCCATCCACCTCCCACTCCCTCCCCTCTTCATTCGCCTCCACCACCCCTCCATTCCCCTCTTCTTTCCCCTCCACCACCCCTCCCTCCCCCTCTTCATTCCCCTCCACCTCCCTCTCCCTCCCCCTCTTCATTCCCATCCAACACCCCCTCCCTCCCCTCTTCATACCACTCCACCTCCACATTTCTCCCCTCTTCATTCCCCTCCACCACCCCCTCCATTCCCCTCTTCATTCCCCTCAACCATCCCCTCCCTCCCCCTTCAGACTTCACCTCCTCCCGCTCCCTCCCCCTCTTCATTCCCCTCTATCACGCCCTTCCTTCCCCTCTTCATTCTCCTCCACCACCCCCATGCCTTCCCCTCTTCATTCCCATCCACCTCCCACTCCCTCCCCTCTTCATTCGCCTCCACCACCCCTCCATTCCCCTCTTCTTTCCCCTCCACCACCCCTCCCATCCCCTCTTCATTCCCCTCCACCTCCCTCTCCCTCCCCCTCTTCATTCCCATCCAACACCCCCTCCCTCCCCTCTTCATACCACTCCACCTCCACATTTCTCCCCTCTTCATTCCCCTCCACCACCCCCTCCATTCCCCTCTTCATTCCCCTCAACCATCCCCTCCGTCCCCCTTCAGACTTCACCTCCTCCCGCTCCCTCCCCCTCTTCATTCCCCTCTATCACGCCCTCCCTTCCCCTCTTCATTCTCCTCCACCACCCCCAGCCTTCCCCTCTTCATTCCCAAAAACCTCCCGCTCCCTTCCCCTCTTCATTCCCCTCCACCTCCCAATCCCTCCCCCTCTTCATTCCCCTCCCGGTCCTCCATCTTCCCCCTCTTCATTCCACTCCACCAACCCCTCCCTCCCCATCTTCATTCCCATCCACCTCCCTCTCCCTCTTCATTCTCCTCCACCTCCCCCTCCCTTCCCCTCTTCATTCTCCTCCACCACCCACTCCCTTCCACTTTTCATACCCCTCCACAAACCCCTCCCTCCCCCTCTTCATTCCCATCCACCTCCCCGTCCCTCCCCCTCTTCATTCCCCTCAACCACCCCCTCCTTCCCCCTCTTCATTCTCCTCCACCACCCCCTCCCTTCCACTTTTCATACCCCTCCACCTCCCCTCCCTCCCCCTGTTCTTTCCTCTCCACCACCCCCGCTCTCCCCCTCTTCATTCCCCTCTAACACCCCCTCCCTCCCCCTTTTCATTCCGCTCCACCACCTCCTCACTTCCCCTCTACATTCCCATCCAACACCCCCTCCCTCGCCTCTTCATTCCACTCCACCTCCCCCTCCCTCCACCTCTTCATTCCCCTCCACAACCCCCTCCCTCCCCCTCTTCATTACCCTCTAACACCCCCTCCCTGCCCCTCTTCATTCTTCACCACCTCCCCCTCCCTCCCCCACTTCATTCCCCTCTACCGCCACCTCCCTCCCCTCTTCATTCCACTCCACCACCCTCTCCCTCCCCCTCGTCATTGCCCTCCACCAACCCCTCCCGCCCCCTCTTCATTCCCCCCCACAATCCCCTCCACCATCCCCTCCACATTCCCCCCCACAATCCCCTCCACCATCCCCTCCAACCGCCACTTCATTCTTCACCACCTCCCCCTCCCTCCCACTCCCTCCCCCTCCCTTCCCCTCTTCATTCCCCACCCCCTCCTCCTCCCTCCCCCTTATCATACACCTCCACCTACCCCTCCCCTCCCCTCTTCATTCCACTCCACCGCTCCCTCCCTCCCCGTCTTCATTCTTCACCACCTCCCCCACCCTCCCCCTCTTCATTCCCCTCAACCACCCCCTCCTTCCCCCTCTTCATTCTCCTCCACCACCCCCTCCCTTCCACTTTTCATACCCCTCCACCTCCCCTCCCTCCCCCTGTTCTTTCCTCTCCACCACCCGCGCCCTCCCCCTCTTCATTCCCCTCTAACACCCCCTCCATCCCCCTCTTCATTCCCCTCTAACACCCCCTCCCTCCCCCTCTTCATTCCCCTCTAACACCCCCTCCCTCCAATTTTTCATTCCGCTCCACCACCCTTTCACTTCCCCTCTACATTCCCATCCACCACCCACTCCCTCCCCTCTTCATTCCACTCCACCTCCCCCTTCCCTCCACCTCTTCATTCCCCTCCACAACCCCCTCCCTCCCCCTCTTCATTCCCCTCTAACACCCCCTCCATCCCCCTCTTCATTCCCCTCTAACACCCCCTCCATCCCCCTCTTCATTCCCCTCTAACACCCCCTCCCTCCCCCTCTTCATTCCACTCTAACACCCCCTCCATCCCCCTTTTCATTCCGCTCTACCACCCCCTCACTTCCCCTCTACATTCCATTCCACAACCCCCTCCCTCCCCTCTTCATTCCACTCCACCTCCCCCTCCCTCCACCTCTTCATTCCCCTCCACAACCCCCTCCCTCCCCTCTTCATTCCACTCCACCTCCCCGTCCCTCCCCCTCTTCATTCCCCTCAACCACCCCCTCCTTCCCCCTCTTCATTCTCCTCCACCACCCCCTCCCTTCCACTTTTCATACCCCTCCACCTCCCCTCCCTCCCCCTGTTCTTTCCTCTCCACCACCCCCGCTCTCCCCCTCTTCATTCCCCTCTAACACCCCCTCCCTCCCCCTTTTCATTCCGCTCCACCACCTCCTCACTTCCCCTCTACATTCCCATCCAACACCCCCTCCCTCGCCTCTTCATTCCACTCCACTTCCCCCTCCCTCCACCTCTTCATTCCCCTCCACAACCCCCTCCCTCCCCCTCTTCATTACCCTCTAACACCCCCTCCCTCCCCCTCTTCATTCTTCACCACCTCCCCCTCCCTCCCCCACTTAATTCCCCTCTACCGCCACCTCCCTCCCCTCTTCATTCCACTCCACCACCCTCTCCCTCCCCCTCTTCATTGCCCTCTAACACCCCCTCCCTCCCCCTCTTCATTCTTCACCACCTCCCCCTCCCTCCCCCACTTAATTCCCCTCTACCGCCACCTCCCTCCCCTCTTCATTCCACTCCACCACCCTCTCCCTCCCCCTCGTCATTGCCCTCCACCAACCCCTCCCGCCCCCTCTTCATTCCCCCCCACAATCCCCTCCACCATCCCCTCCACATTCCCCCCCACAATCCCCTCCACCATCCCCTCCAACCGCCACTTCATTCTTCACCACCTCCCCCTCCCTCCCACTCCCTCCCCCTCCCTTCCCCTCTTCATTCCCCACCCCCTCCTCCTCCCTCCCCCTTATCATACACCTCCACCTACCCCTCCCCTCCCCTCTTCATTCCACTCCACCGCTCCCTCCCTCCCCGTCTTCATTCTTCACCACCTCCCCCACCCTCCCCCTCTTCATTCCCCTCAACCACCCCCTCCTTCCCCCTCTTCATTCTCCTCCACCACCCCCTCCCTTCCACTTTTCATACCCCTCCACCTCCCCTCCCTCCCCCTGTTCTTTCCTCTCCACCACCCGCGCCCTCCCCCTCTTCATTCCACTCTAACACCCCCTCCATCCCCCTCTTCATTCCCCTCTAACACCCCCTCCCTCCCCCTCTTCATTCCCCTCTAACACCCCCTCCCTCCAATTTTTCATTCCGCTCCACCACCCTTTCACTTCCCCTCTACATTCCCATCCACCACCCCCTCCCTCCCCTCTTCATTCCACTCCACCTCCCCCTTCCCTCCACCTCTTCATTCCCCTCCACAACCCCCTCCCTCCCCCTCTTCATTCCCCTCTAACACCCCCTCCATCCCCCTCTTCATTCCCCTCTAACACCCCCTCCATCCCCCTCTTCATTCCCCTCTAACACCCCCTCCCTCCCCCTCTTCATTCCACTCTAACACCCCCTCCCTCCCCCTTTTAATTCCGCTCTACCACCCCCTCACTTCCCTCTACATTCCATTCCACAACCCCCTCCCTCCCCTCTTCATTCCACTCCACCTCCCCCTCCCTCCACCTCTTCATTCCCCTCCACAACCCCCTCCCTCCACCCCTTCATTCCCCTCCACAATCCCCTCCACCATCCCCTCCATCCGCCACTTCATTCTTCACCACCTCCCCCTCCCTCCCACTCCCTCCCCCTCCCTTCCCCTCTTCATTCCACTCCACCGCTCCCTCCCTCCCCGTCTTCATTCCCCTCCCCCTCCCCGTACCACCCCCTCTTCATTCCCCTCCACCATCGCCTCCCTCCCCCACTTCATTCTCCACCACCTCCCCCTCCCTCCCCCTCTTCAGTCCCCTCCCCCTCTCTTCCCCTATTCATTCCCCTCCGCCTCTCTTCCCCTCTTCATTCCGCTCCCCCTCCTCCTCCCTCCCCCTCTTCATTCACGTCCACCTACCCCTCCCTCCCCTCTTCATTCCACTCCACCACCCCCTCGTTTCCCCTCTTCATTCCCCTCCACCAACCACTCCCTCCCCCTCTTCATTCCACTCCAACACCCCTTCCCTCTCCCTCCTCATTCTTCACCACCTCCCTCTCCCTCCCCCTCGTCATTGCCCTCCACCAACCCCTCCCTCCCCCTCTTCATTCCCCTCCACCTCCCCCTCCCTCCCCCTCTTCATTCCCCTCCACCTCCCCCTCCCTCCCCCTCTTCATTCCCCTCCACCACCCCCTCCCACCCCTCTACATTCCCCTCCACCACCCTCTCCCTCCCCCTCTTCATTCTTCACCACCTCCCCCTCCCACCCCTCTTCATTCCCCTCTCCCACCCCGTCCTCCCTTCTTCATTACCCTCCCCCTCCTCCTCCCTCCCCCTCTTCATTCCCCTCCACCTACCCCTCCCTCCCCTCATCATTCCCCTCCACCAACCACTCCCTCCCCCTCTTCATTCCCATCCACATCCCCCTCCCTCCCCCTCTTCATTCCCATCCACCACACCTTCCCTCCACATTATCTTGCCCCTCCACCACCCCTCATTTTCCCTCCTCTTTCCCCTACTCCTCCCACTCCCACCCCCTCTTAATTCCCCTCCACCTCCTCCTCCCTCCCCCTCTTCATTTCCGCCCCACCTCACCCTCCCACCCCCTCTTCATTCCCCTCCACATCCCCCTCCCACCCCCTCTTCATTACACTCCATCACCACCTTCCTCCCCCTCTTCATTCCACTCCACCACCCACTCCCTCCTCCTCTTCATTCCCCTCCACCAGCCCCTCCCTCCCCCTCTTCATTCCCCTCCACGTCCCGATCCCTCCCCCTCATCATTCCCATCCGCCATCCCCTCCCTCCCCCTCTTCATTCTTCACCACCTCCCCCTCCCTTCCCTCTTCATTCCACTCCACCCCCCTCCCCCTATTCAATCCCCTCCACCATCCCCTCCCTCCCCCTCTTCATTCGTCACCACCTCCCCCTCCCTCCCCCTCCCTCCCCCTCTTCATTCACCTCCCCTCCTCCTCCCAACCCCTCTTCATTCCCCTCCACCTACCCCTCCCTCCCCTCTTCATTCCCCTCCAACAAACTCTCCCTCCCCCTCTTCATTACACTCTACCACCCCCTCCCTCCCCCTCTTCATTCCCCTAAACATCCGCCTCCCTCCCCCTCTTCATTCCCATCCACCACCCCCTCCCTCTCCCTCCCTCACACAATTCATTCCACTCCACATCCCCCTCCCTCCCCCTCTTCATTCCCCTCCACAACCCCCTCCCTCCCCCTCTGCATTCCACTCCACCAACCCCTACCTTCCCCTCTTCAAGCCCCGCCACCACCCCCTCCCTCCCCCTCTTCATTCGCTTCCCCCTTCCCCTCCCTCTCCCTCTTCATTCCCCTCCACATCCCCCTCCATCCCACTCTTCATTCCAATCCACCTCCCAATCTTCATTCCCCTCCACCACCCCCTTCCACCCCCTCTTCATTCCATTCCACCATCCCCTACCTCCCCCTTTTCATTCCCCTCCACCTCCCCCTCCTTCCCCCTCTTCAGTGCCCTCCACCTCCCCCTCCTTCCCCTCTTAATTCCCCTCCCTCCCCCTCTTCATTCCACTCCACCCCCCTCCCCCGATTCAATCCCCTCCACCATCCCCTCCCTCCCCCTCTTCATTCACCTCCCCTCCTCCTCCCAACCCCTCTTCATTCCCCTCCACCACCCCCTCCCTCCCCCTCCCTCCCCCTCCTCCTCCCTCCCACTCTTCTTTCACCTCCACCTACCCCCTCCCTCCCCCTCTTCATTCCACTCCACCACCCCCTCCCTCCCCCTCTTCATTCCCCTCCCCTTCCTCGTACCACCCCCTCTTCATTCCCCTCCACCATCCCCTCCCTCCCCACTTCATTCTTCACCACCTCCCCCTCCTTCCCCTCTTCATTCCCCTCCCCCTCCTCCTCCCTCCCACTCTTCATTCACCTCCACCTACCCCTCCCTCCCCCTCTTCATTCCACTCCACCACCCCCACCCTCCCCTCTTCATTCCCCTCCCCCTCCCCGTACCTCCCCCTCTTCATTGCCCTCCACCAACCCCTCCCTCCCCCTCTTCATTCCCCTCCCCCACCCTCCCACTCTTCATTCTCCTCCCCCTCCCTCCGACTCTTCATTCTCCTCCCACTCTCTTCCCCTCTTCATTCCCCTCCCCCTCCTCCTCCCTCCCCCTCTTCATTCACCTCCACCTACCCCTCCCTCCCCCTCTTCATTCCACTACACCACCCCCACCCTCCCCCTCTTTATTCCACTCCACCACCCCCTCCCTCCCCCTCTTCATTCCCATCCACCACCCTTTCCCTTCCCCGCTTCATTCGCCTCCCCCTCCCCATCGCTCCCCCTCTTCATTCCCCTCCCCCTCGCTCCCCCTCTTCATTCCCCTCCCCATCCCGCTCCCTCCACCTCTTCATTCCCATCCATCACCCCGTCCCTCCCCCTCCCTCCCACTCTTCATTCCACTACACCTCCCCCTCCCTCCCACTCTTCATTCCACTACACCTCCCCCTGCCTTCCCCTCTTCATTCCCCTCGCCCTCCTCCTCCATCCCCCTCTTCATTCACCTGCACCTACCCCTCCCTCCCCCTCTTCATTGCCCTCCACCAGCCCCTCCCTCCCCCTCTTCATACCCCTCCACCATCCACTCCCTCCCCTACTTCATTCTTCACCACCTCCCCCACCCTCCCTCTCCCTCCCCCTCTTCATTCCCCTCCCTCCCCCTCTTCATTCCACTCCACCACCCCCTTCCTCCCCTCTTCATTCCCCTCCCCTTCCCCGTACCACCCCCTCTTCATTCACCTCCAACTTCACCCTCCCTCACCCTCTTCATTCCACTCCACCACCCCCTCCCTCCCCCTCTTCATTCCCATCCCATTTCCCGTACCAACCGCTCTTCATTCCCCTCCACCATCCCCTCCCTCCCCCACTTCATTCTTCACCACCTGCCCCTCCCTCCCCCTCTTCATTCCCCTCCCACTCCTCCTCCCTACCACTCTTCATTCACCTCCACCTTCCCCCTCCCTCCCCCTCTTCATTCCACTCCACCACCCCCTCCCTCCCCCTCTTCATTCCCCTCCACCATCCCCTCCCTCCCCCACTTCATTTTTCACCGCCTCCCCCTCCCTCCCCCTCTTCATTCGCCTCCCCCTCCCTCCCACTCTTCATTCCCCTCCCCCTCCTCCTCCCTCCCCCTCTTCATTCCACTACACCACCCCCACCCTCCCCCTCTTTATTCCCCTCCACCACCCTTTCCCTCCCCCTCTTCATTCGCCTCCCCTCCCCCTCCCTCCCACTCTTCATCCCACTACACCACCCCCTCCCTCCCCCTCTTTCTTCCACCCCTCCTCCCCCTCCCTCCCCTTTTTCATTCCCATCCACCTCCGCCGCCCTCGCCCTCTTCATTCCCCTCCCCCTCCCTCCCTCCCCTCTTCATTCCCCTCCCCCTCCCACCCCCTCTTCATTCACCTCCGCCTACCCGTCCCTCCCCCTCTTCATTCCACTCCACCACCCCCTCCCTCCCCCCTTCATTCCCCTCCCCCTCCCCTCCCTCCCCCTCTTCATTGCCCTCCACCAACCCCTCCCTCCCCCTCTTCATTCCCCTCCACCATTCCCTCCCTCCCCCACTTCATTCTTCACCACTTCCCCCTCCCTCCACCTCTTCATTCCCCTCCCCCTCCTTCCCACTCTTCATTCTCCTCCCCCTCTCTCCCCCTCGTCATTCCCCTCCCCCTCCTCCTCAATCCCCCTCTTCATTCACCTCCACCTCCCCCTCCATCCCCCTCTTCATTCCCATCCACCAATCCACCCTCCCCCTCTTCATTCCCCTCCACATGCCCCTTTTCTCCCCATCTTCATTCCCATCCAACTCCCCCTCCCTCCCCTCTTCATTCGCCTCCACCACCCCTCCATTCCCCTCTTCTTTCCCCTCCACCACCCCTCCCTCCCCCTCTTCATTCCCCTCCACCTCCCTCTCCCTCCCCCTCTTCATTCCCATCCAACACCCCCGCCCTCCCCTCTTCATACCACTCCACCTCCCCATTTCTCCCCTCTTCATTCCCCTCCACCACCCCCTCCATTCCCCTCTTCATTCTCCTCAACCATCCCCTCCCTCCCCCTTCAGACTTCACCTCCTCCCGCTCCCTCCCCCTCTTCATTCCCCTCCCGGTCCTCCATCTTCCCCCTCTGCATTCACCTTCACCTACTCCTCCCTCCCCCTCTTCATTCCACTCCACCAACCCCTCCCTCCCCATCTTCATTCCCATCCACCTCCCTCTCCCTCTTCATTCTCCTCCACCTCCCCCTCCCTTCCCCTCTTCATTCCCCTCAACCACCCCCTCCCTCCCTCCCCCCTCATCCTTCCTCTCCAACACCCCCTCCCTACCCCTTTTCATTCCCCTCCACCTACCCCTCCCTCCCCATCTTCAATCCCATCCACCTCCCCCTCCCTGCCTCTCTTCATTCCCCTCCACCTCCCACTCCCTCCCCCTCTTCATTCCCCTCCACAAACCCCTCCCTCCCCCTCTTCATTCCCATCCACCTCCCCGTCCCTCCCCCTCTTCATTCCCCTCAACCACCCCCTCCTTCCCCCTCTTCATTCTCCTCCACCACCCCCTCCCTTCCACTTTTCATACCCCTCCACCTCCCCTCCCTCCCCCTGTTCTTTCCTCTCCACCACCCCCGCCCTCCCCCTATTCATTCCCCTCTAACACCCCCTCCCTCCCCCTTTTCATTCCGCTCCACCACCTCCTCACTTCCCCTCTACATTCCCATCCAACACCCCCTCCCTCCCCTCTTCATTCCACTCCACCTCCCCCTCCCTCCACCTCTTCATTCCCCTCCACAACCCCCTCCCTCCCCCTCTTCATTACCCTCTAACACCCCCTCCCTCCCCCTCTTCATTCTTCACCACCTCCCCCTCCCTCCCCCACTTCATTCCCCTCTACCGCCACCTCCCTCCCCTCTTCATTCCACTCCACCACCCTCTCCCTCCCCCTCGTCATTGCCCTCCACAAACCCCTCCCTCCCCCTCTTCATTCCCCCCCACAATCCCCTCCACCATCCCCTCCTCATTCCCCCCCACAATCCCCTCCACCATCCCCTCCATCCGCCACTTCATTCTTCACCACCTCCCCCTCCCTTCCCCTCTTCATTCCCCACCCCCTCCTCCTCCCTCCCCCTTATCATTCACCTCCACCTACCCCTCCCCTCCCCTCTTCATTCCACTCCTCCGCTCCCTCCCTCCCCGTCTTCATTCTTCACCACCTCCCCCACCCTCCCCCTCTTCATTCCCCTCAACCACCCCCTCCTTGCCCCTCTTCATTCTCCTCCACCACCCCCTCCCTTCCACTTTTCATACCCCTCCACCTCCCCTCCCTCCCCCTGTTCTTTCCTCCCCACCACCCGCGCCCTCCCCCTCTTCATTCCCCTCTAACACCCCCTCCATCCCCCTCTTCATTCCCCTCTAACACCCCCTCCCTCCCCCTCTTCATTCCCCTCTAACACCCCCTCCCTCCCATTTTTCATTCCGCTCCACCACCCCCTCACTTCCCCTCTACATTCCCATCCACCACCCCCTCCCTCCCCTCTTCATTCCACTCCATCTCCCCCTCCCTCCACCTCTTCATTCCCCTCCACAACCCCCTCCCTCCCCCTCTTCATTCCCCTCTAACACCCCCTCCATCCCCCTCTTCATTCCCCTCTAACACCCCCTCCATCCCCCTCTTCATTCCCCTCTAACACCCCCTCCCTCCCCCTCTTCATTCCACTCTAACACCCCCTCCCTCCCCCTTTTAATTCCGCTCTACCACCCCCTCACTTCCCCTCTACATTCCATTCCACAACCCCCTCCCTCCCCTCTTCATTCCACTCCACCTCCCCCTCCCTCCACCTCTTCATTCTCCTCCACAACCCCCTCCCTCCACCTCTTCATTCCCCTCCACAACCCCCTCCCTCCACCCCTTCATTCCCCTCCACAATCCCCTCCACCATCCCCTCCATCCGCCACTTCATTCTTCACCACCTCCCCCTCCCTCCCACTCCCTCCCCCTCCCTTCCCCTCTTCATTCCACTCCACCGCTCCCTCCCTCCCCGTCTTCATTCCCCTCCCCCTCCCCGTACCACCCCCTCTTCATTCCCCTCCACCATCGCCTCCCTCCCCCACTTCGTTCTCCACCACCTCCCCCTCCCTCCCCCTCTTCAGTCCCCTCCCCCTCTCTTCCCCTATTCATTCCCCTCCGCCTCTCTTCCCCTCTTCATTCCGCTCCCCCTCCTCCTCCCTCCCCCTCTTCATTCACCTCCACCTACCCCTCCCTCCCCCTCTTCATTGCACTCCACCACCCCCTCATTTCCCCTCTTCATTCCCCTCCACCAACCACTCCCTCCCCCTCTTCATTCCACTCCAACACCCCTTCCCTCCCCCTCTTCATTCTTCACCACCTCCCTCTCCCTCCCCCTCGTCATTGCCCTCCACCAACCCCTCCCTCCCCCTCTTCATTCCCCTCCAGCTCCCCCTCCCTCCCCCTCTTAATTCCCCTCCACCTCCCCCTCCCTCCCCCTCTTCATTCCCCTCCATCACCCCCTCCCACCCCTCTTCATTCCCCTCCACCAACCCCTCCCTCCCCCTCTTCATTCCCCCCCACAATCCCCTCCACCATCCCCTCCATCCGCCACCTCATTCTTCACCACCTCCCCCTCCCTCCCACTCCCTCCCCCTCCCTGCCCCTCTTCATTCCCCACCCCCTCCTCCTCCCTCCCCCTTATCATTCACCTCCACCTAGCCCTCCTTTCCCCTCTTCATTCCACTCCACCGCCCCCTCCCTCCCCTCTTCATTCCACTCCACCACCCCGTACCACCTCCTCTTCATTCCCCTCCACCATCGCCTCCCTCCCCCTCGTCATTGCCCTCCACCAACCACTCCCTTCCCCTCTTCATTCCCCACCCCTCCTCTTCCCTCCCCCTTATCATTCACCTCCACCTACCCCTCCCCTCCCCTCTTCATTCCACTCCACCGCCCCCTCCCTCCCCCTCTTCATTCCACTCCACCACCCCGTACCACCTCCTCTTCATTCCCCTCCACCATCGCCTCCCTCCCCCACTTCATTCTCCACCACTTCCCCTCCCTCCCCCTCTTCAGCCCCTCCCCCTCTCTTCCCCTATTCATTCCCCTCCGCCTCTCTTCCCCTCTTCCTTCCACTCCAACACCCCCTCCCTCCCCCTCTTCATTCTTCACCACCTCCCCCTCCCTCCCCCTCTTCATTCCCCTCTACCACCCCCTCCCTCCCCTCTTCATTCCCCTCTAACACCCCCTCCCTCCCCTTTTCATTCCACTCCACCACCCCCTCCCACCCCTCTTCATTCCCCTCCACCAACCCCTCCCTCCCCCTCTTCATTCCCCCCCACAATCCCCTCCACCATCCGCTCCATCCGCCACCTCATTCTTCACCACCTCCCCCTCCCTCCCACTCCCTCCCCCTCCCTGCCCCTCTTCATTCCCCACCCCCTCCTCCTCCCTCCCCCTTATCATTCACCTCCACCTAGCCCTCCTTTCCCCTCTTCATTCCACTCCACCGCCCCCTCCCTCCCCCTCTTCATTCCACTCCACCACCCCGTACCACCTCCTCTTCATTCCCCTCCACCATCGCCTCCCTCCCCCTCGTCATTGCCCTCCACCAACCACTCCCTTCCCCTCTTCATTCCCCACCCCTCCTCTTCCCTCCCCCTTATCATTCACCTCCACCTACCCCTCCCCTCCCCTCTTCATTCCACTCCACCGCCCCCTCCCTCCCCCTCTTCATTCCACTCCACCACCCCGTACCACCTCCTCTTCATTCCCCTCCACCATCGCCTCCCTCCCCCACTTCATTCTCCACCACTTCCCCTCCCTCCCCCTCTTCAGCCCCTCCCCCTCTCTTCCCCTATTCATTCCCCTCCGCCTCTCTTCCCCTCTTCCTTCCACTCCAACACCCCCTCCCTCCCCCTCTTCATTCTTCACCACCTCCCCCTCCCTCCCCCTCTTCATTCCCCTCTACCACCCCCTCCCTCCCCTCTTCATTCCACTCCACCACCCCATCCCTCCCCCTCTTCATTCCCCTCTAACACCCCCTCCCTCCCCCTCTTCATTCCCCTCTAACACCCCCTCCCTCCCCTTTTCATTCCACTCCACCACCCCCTCCCTCCCCCTCTTCATTCCCCTCTAACACCCCCTCCCTCCCCCTCTTCATTCCCCACTAACACCCCCTCCCTCCCCCTTTTCATTCCGCTCCACCACCCCCTCACTTCCCCTCTACATTCCCATCCACCAACCCCTCCCTGCCCTCTTCATTCCACTCCACCTCCCCCTCCCTCCACCTCTTCATTCCCCTCCACAACCTCCTCCCTCCCCCACTTCATCCCCCTCAACCACCCCCTCCCTCCCCTCTTCATTCCACTCCACCACCCTCTCCCTCCCCCTCGTCATTGCCCTCCACCAACCCCTCCCTTCCCCTCTTCATTCCCCACCCCCTCCTCCTCCCTCCCCCTTATCATTCACCTCCACCTACCCCTCCCCTCCCCTCTTCATTCCACTCCACCACCCTCTCCCTCCCCCTCGTCATTGCCCTCCCCCAACCCCTCCCTTCCCCTCTTCATTCCCCACCCCCTCCTCCCTCCCCCTTATCATTCACCTCCACCTACCCCTCCCCTCCCCTCTTCATTCCACTCCACCGCTCCCTCCCTCCCCGTCTTCATTCCCCTCCCCCTCCCCGTACCACCCCCACTTCATTCCCCTCAACCACCCCCTCCCTCCCCTCTTCATTCCACTCCACCACCCTCTCCCTCCCCCTCGTCATTGCCCTCCACCAACCCCTCCCTTCCCCTCTTCATTCCCCACCCCCTCCTCCTCCCTCCCCTTATCATTCACCTCCACCTACCCCTCCCCTCCCCTCTTCATTCCACTCCACCACCCTCTCCCTCCCCCTCGTCATTGCCCTCCACCAACCCCTCCCTTCCCCTCTTCATTCCCCACCCCCTCCTCCTCCCTCCCCCTTATCATTCACCTCCACCTACCCCTCCCCTCCCCTCTTCATTCCACTCCACCGCTCCCTCCCTCCCCGTCTTCATTCCCCTCCCCCTCCCCGTACCACCCCCTCTTCATTCCCCTCCACCTCCTCCTCCCTCCCCGTCTTCATTCCCCTCCCCCTGCCCGTACCACCCCCTCTTCATTCCCCTCCACCTCCTCCTCCCTCCCCTCCACAATCCCCTCCACCATCCCCTCCATCCGCCACTTCATTCTTCACCACCTCACCCTCCCTCCCACTCCCTCCTCCTCCCTTCCCCTCTTCATTCCACTCCACCGCTCCCTCCCTCCCCGTCTTCATTCCCCTCCCCCTCCCCGTACCACCCCCTCTTCATTCCCCTCCACCATCGCCTGCCTCCCCCTCTTCATTCTCCACCACCTCCCAATCCCTCCCCCTCTTCAGTCCCCTCCCCCTCTCTTCCCCTATTCATTCCCCTCCGCCTCTCTTCCCCTCTTCATTCCGCTCCCCCACCTCCTCCCTCCCCCTCTTCATTCCCCTCCACCTACCCCTCCCTCCCCCTCTTCATTCCGGTCCCCCTCCCTCCCACTCTTCATTCTACTACACCTCCCCGTACCACCCCCTCTTCATTGCCCTCCACCAACCCCTCCCTCCCCCTCTTCATTCCCATCCACCACCCTTTCACTCCCCTCTTCATTCGCCTCCCCCTCCCCATCCCCTCCCCCTCCCCCACCTCACCATCTTCATTCCCCTCCACCTCCCTCCCCCTCTTCATTCCCATCCACCACCCCCTCCCTACCCCTCTTCCTTCCCGTCCCCCTCCCTCCCACTCTTCATTCTACTACACCTCCCCCTCCCTCCCCCTCTTTATTCCACTCCACCACCCCCTCCCTCCCCCTCTTCATTCCCATCCACCTCCCCCTCCCTCCCCCTCTTCATTCCCCTCCAACACCCCCACCCTCCCCCTTTTCATTCGCATCCACATCCCCCTCCCTCCCCCTCTTCATTCCCCTCCCCCACCCTCCTCCTCTTCATTCCCCTCCCCCTCCCTCCCCCTCTTCATTCCCCTCCCCCTCATCATTCCCCTACACCATCCCCTCCCTCCCCCTCATCATTCCCCTACACCATCCCCTCCCTCCCCCACTTCATTCTTCACCACCTCCCCTTCCCTCCCATTCCCTCCCCCTCCCTCCCCCTCTTCATTCCCCTCCCCGTCCTCCACCTTCCCACTCTTCATTCACCTCCACCTACCCCTCCCTCCCCCTCTTCATTCCACTCCACCACCCACTCCCTCCCCCTCTTCATTCACCTCCACCTCCCCTTCCCTCCCCCTCTTCATTCCCCTCCACAACCCCCTCCCTCTCCCTCTTCATTCCCCTCTACCACCATCTCCCTCCCCTCTTCATTCCACTCCACCACCCCCTCCAACCCCTCTTCATTCCCCTCCACCTCCCACTCCCTCCCCCTCTTCTATCCCTTCCCCCTCTCTCCCCCTCTTCATTCCCCGACCCCTCCTCCTCCCTCCCCCTCTTCATTCACCTGCACCTACCCCTTCCTACCCCTCTTCATTCCACTCCAACACCCACTCCCTCCCCCTCTTCTTTCCCATCCACCACCCTTTCCCTCCCCCTCGTCATTTGCCTCCCCTGCCCAACCATCCCCCTCCCCCTCCCAAGCCCGCCCCTCCCTCCCCCTCTTCATTCCCCTCCCCATCCCGCTCTCTCTTCATTCTACTACACCTCCCCCTCACTCCCCCTCTTCATTCCACTGCACCTCCCCCTCCCTCCCCCACTTTATTCAACTCCACCACCCCCTCCACAACCCCCTCCCTCTCCCTCTTCTTTCCCCTCTAACACCCCCTCCCTCCCCCTCTTCATTCTTAACCACCTCCCCCTCCCTCCCCCTCTTCATTCCCCACACCCTCTCTCCCCCTATTCATTCACCTCCACCTACCCCTCCCTACCCCTCTTCATTCCACTCCACCACCCCCTCCCTCCCCCTCCCCGTACCACCCCCACTTCATTGCCCTCCACCAACCCCTCCCTCCCCCTCTTCATTCCCCTCCCTCCCCCACTTCATTCTTCACCACCTCCCCCTCCCTCCCCTCTTCATTCCCCTCCACCAACCTATCCATCCCCTCCTCATTCCACTCCAAAACCCCCTCCCTCCCCCTCTTCATTCTTCTCCATCTCCCCCTCCCTCCCCCTCTTCATTGCCCTCCACCAACCCCTCCCTCACCCTCTTCATTCCCCTCCCCGTCCTACACCTTCCCACTCTTCATTCACCTCCACCTACCCCTCCCTCCCCCTCTTCATTCCACTCCACCACCCACTCCCTCCCCCTCTTCATTCACCTTCACCTCCCCTTCCCTCCCCCTCTTCATTCCCCTCCACAACCCCCTCCCTCTCCCTCTTCTTTCCCCTCAAACACCCCCTCCCTCCCCCTCTTCATTCTTCACCACCTCCCCCTCCCTCCCCCTCTTCATTCCCCTCTACCACCATCTCCCTCCCCTCTTCATTCCCCTCCACCTCCCACTCCCTCCCCCTCTTCATTCCCTTCCCTCTCTCTCCCCCTCTTCATTCCCCGACCCCTCCTCCTCCCTCCCCCTCTTCATTCACCTGCACCTACCCCTTCCTACCCCTCTTCATTCCACTCCAACACCCACTCCCTCCCCCTCTTCATTCCCCTCTACCACCATCTCCCTCCCCTCTTCATTCCACTCCACCACCCCCTCCAACCCCTCTTCATTCCCCTCCACCTCCCACTCCCTCCCCCTCTTCATTCCCTTCCCCCTCTCTCCCCCTCTTCATTCCCCGACCCCTCCTCCTCCCTCCCCCTCTTCGTTCACCTGCACCTACCCCTTCCTACCCCTCTTCATTCCACTCCAACACCCACTCCCTCCCCCTCTTCATTCCCATCCACCACCCTTTCCCGCCCCCGCGTCATTTGCCTCCCCCTCCCCAACCCTCCCCCTCTTCATTCCCCTCCCCCTCCCAAGCCTGCCCCTCCCTCCCCCTCTTCATTCCCCTCCCCATCCCGCTCCCTCTTCATTCTACTACACCTCCCCCTCACTCCCCCTCTTTATTCCACTGCACCTCCCCCTCCCTCCCCCACTTTATTCCACTCCACCACCCCCTCTAACACCCTCTCCCTCCCCCTCTTCATTCTTAACCACCTCCTCCTCCCTACCCCTCTTCATTCCACTCCACCACCCCCTCCCTCCCCCTCCCCGTACCACCCCCACTTCATTGCCCTCCAACAACCCCTCCCTCCCCCTCTTCATTCCCCTCCCTCCCCCACTTCATTCTTCACCACCTCCCCCTCCCTCCCCCTCTTCATTCCCCTCCATCAACCCCTCCATCTCCCTCCTCATTCCACTCCAAAACCCCCTCCCACCCCCTCTTCATTCTTCTTCATCTCCCCCTCCCTCCCCCTCTTCATTCCCCTCTACCACCCCCTCCCTCCCCTCTTCATTCCACTCCCCCACCCCCTCCCTCCCCCTCATCATTGCCCTCCACCAACCCCTCCCTCACCCTCTTCAATCCCCACCACCAACCCCTCCATCCGCCACTTCATTCTTCACCACCTCCCCTTCCCTCCCCCTCCCTCCCCCTCTTCATTCACCTCCACCACCCCCTCCCTCCCCCTCCCCGTACCACCCCGTCTTCATTTCCCTTCCACCAACCCCACCCTCCCCCTCTTCATTCCCCTCCACCATCCTCTCCCTCCCCCACTTCATTCTTCACCACCTCCCACTCCCTCCCCCTCTTCATTCCCTTCCCCCTCTCTCCCCCTCTTCATTCCCCGACCCCTCCTCCTCCCTCCCCCTCTTCATTCACCTGCACCTACCCCTTCCTCCCCCTCTTCATTCCACTCCAACACCCACTCGCCCCCCCTCTTCATTCCCATCCACCACCCTTTCCCTCCCCCTCGTCATTTGCCACCCCTCCCCCTCCCTAGCACGCCCCATCCCTCCCCCTCTTCATTCCCCTCTACCACCCCCTCCCTCCCCTCTTTATTCCACTCAACCACCCCCTCCCTCCCCCACCTTCCCACTCTTCATTCCCCTCCCCCTCCTCCTCCCACCCCCTCTTCATTCACCTCCACCTACCCCTCCCTCCCCCTCTTCATTCCACTCCACCACCCCCTCCCTCCCCCTCCCAGTACCTCGCCCTCTTCATTGCCCTCCACCAACCCCTCCCTCCCCAATTCATTCTTCACCACTTCCCCTTCCCTCCCCCTCCCTGCCCCTCTTCATTCCCCTCCCCACCCTCCCCCTCTTCATTCCCCTCCCCGTCCTCCACCTTCCCCCTCTTCATTCCCCTCCACCAACCCCTCCATCCCCCTCTTCATTCCCCTCCACATCCCCCTCCCTACCCCTCCTCATTCCCCTCTAACACCCCTCCCTCCCCTCTTCATTCTTCACCACCTCCCCCTCCCTCCCCCTCTTCATTCCCCTCTACCACCCCCTCCCTCCCCTCTTTATTCCACTCCACCACCCCCTCCCTCCTCCTCGTCATTGCCCTCCACCAACCCCTCCCTCCCCCTCGTCATTCCCCTCCACCATCCCCTCTGTACGCCACTTCATACTTCACCACCTCCCCATCCCTCCCCCTCCCTCCCCCTCCTCCTCCCTCCCCCTCTTCATTCCCCTCCACCATCCCCTCCCTCCCCCACTTCATTCTTCACCACCACCCCCTCCCTCCCCCTATTCATTTCCCGCCCCCTCGCTCCCCCTCTTCAATGACCTCCACCTACCCCTCCCTCCCCCTCTTCATTCCACTCCACCACCCCCCTCCCCCTCTTCATTCCCCTCCACCACCCCCTCCCTCCCCCTCATCATTCCCCTCTAACTGCCCCTTCCTCCCCATCTTCATTCCAATCCACCTCACTCTCCCGCCCCCTCTTCATTCCCCTCAACCACCCCCTCCCTCCCCTTCTCATTCCCCTCCACCTCCCCCTCCCTCCCCTTTTCATTCCCCTCCACCTCCCCCTCGCACCCCATCTTCATTGTCCTCCACCTCCCCCTCCCTTCCCCTCTTCTTTCACCTTCACCTCCCCTCCCTCCCCATCTTCATTCCCATCCACCTCCCTCTCCCTCTCCCTCTTCATTCCCCTCTAAAAACCCCTCCCTCCCCTCTTCATTCCACCCCACCACCCCCTCCCACCCCCTCGTCATTGCCCTCCACCAACCCCTCCCTCCCCCTCTTCATTCCCCTCCACCATCCCCTCCATCCATCACTTCATTGTTCACCACCTCCCCCTCCCTCACCCTCCCTCCCCCTCCCTCCCCCTCGTCCTCCCTCCCCCTCTTCATTCACCTCCACCTACCCCTACCTCCCCCTCTTCATTCCACTCCACCAACCCCTACCTCCCCCTCTTCATTCCCCCTCCCTCCCCGTACCACCCCCTCCTCATTGCCCTCCAACAACCCCTCCCTCCCCCTCTTCATTCCCCCTCCCTCCCCGTACCACCCCCTCCTCATTGCCCTCCACCAACCCCTCCCTCCCCCTCTTCATTCCCCTCCACCATCCCCTCCCTCCCCCACTTCATTCTTCACCACCTCCCCCTCCCTCCCCCTTTTCATTCCCCTCCACCTCTCTCCCCTCTTCATTCCCCTCCCCCCCCACCTCCCTCCCCCTCTTCATTCACCTCCACCTACCCATCCCTCCCCCTCTTCATTCCACTCCACCACCCCCTGCATCCCTCTCTTCATTCCCCTCCACCAAACCCTCCATCCCCCTCGTCATTCCACTCCAACTCCCCCTCCCTCCCCCTCCCTCCCCCTCCCACTCCTTCCCCTCATCATTCCCCTCCCCATCCCGCTCCCTCCCCCTCTTCATTCCCATCCACCACCGCATCCCTCCCCCTCTTCATTCCCGTCCCCCTCCCTCCCACTCTTCATTCCACTACACCTCCCCCTCCCTCCCCCTCTTTATTCCACTCAACCACCCCTTCCCTCCCCCTCTTCATTCCCTTCCCCCACCCTCCCACTCTTCATTCCCCTCCCCCTCCTCCTCCCTCCCCCTCTTCATTCACCTCCACCTACCCCTCCCTCCCCCTCTTCATTCCACTCCACCACCCACTCCCTCCCCCTCCCCGTACCTTGCCCTCTTCATTGCCCTCCACCAACCCCTCCCTCCCCCTCATCATTCCCCTCCCTCCCCAATTCATTCTTCACCACCTCCCCTTCCCTCCCCCTCCCTGACCCTCTTCATTCCCCTCCCCTCCCTCCCCCTCTTCATTCCCCCTCTTCATTCACCTCCACCTACCCCTCCCTCCCCATCTTCATTCCCCTCCCCCTCCTCCTCCCTCCCACTCTTCATTCACATCCACCTACCCCTCCCTCCCCCTCTTCATTCCACTCCACCACCCCCTCCCTCCCCCTCCCAGGAGCCCACCCTCTTAATTGCCCTCCACCTTCCCCTCCCTACCCCTCTTCATTCCCCTCCATCACCCCCTCCCTCCCCCTCTTCATTCCCCTCCCCCGCCTCCTCCCTCCCCCTCTTCATTCACCTCCACCTACCCCTCCCTCCCCTCTTCATTCCCCTCCACCTCCCCCTTCCCCTCCCTACCCCTCTTCATTCCCCTCCACCACCCCCTCCCTCCCCCTCTTCATTCCCCTCCCCCGCCTCCTCCCTCCCCCACTTCATTCACCTCCACCTACCCCTCCCTCCCCTCTTCATTCCCCTCCACCACCCTCTCCCCCCCACTCTTCATTCCCTTCCACCTCCCCCTCTTCATTCCCCTCCACCACCCCCTCCCTCCTTCTTCATTCCCCTCTACCAGCCCCTCCCTCCCCATCTTCATTCCCATCCACCTCCTCTCCCTCCCCCTCTTCATTCCCCTCCACCTCCCTCTCCCTCGCCCTCTTCATTTCCCTCCACCAACCCCTCCATCCCCCTCTTCATTCCCATCCACCTCCTCTCCCTCCCCCTCTTCATTCCCCTCCACCTCCCTCTCCCTCGCCCTCTTCATTGCCATCCACCAACCCCTCCCTCCCCCTCTTCATTCCCCTCCACCTCCCTCTCCCTCGCCCTCTTCATTGCCCTCCTCCAACCCCTCCCTCCCCCTCTTCATTCCCCTCCCCCTCCTCCTCCCACCCCTCTTCATTCACCTCCACCTACACCTCCCTCCCCCTCTTCATTCCACTCCAACACCCCCTCCCTCCCCCTCTTCATTCCCATCCACCACCCCCTCCCTCCCCCTCATCATTCCCCTCCCTCCCCAATTCATTCTTCACCACCTCCCCTTCCCTCCCCCTCCCTGCCCCTCTTCATTCCCCTCCCCTCCCTCCCCCTCTTCATTCACCTCCTCCTACCCCTCCCTCCCCATCTTCATTCCCCTCCCCCTCCTCCTCCCTCCCACTCTTAATTCACCTCCTCCTCCCCCTCACTCCCCCTCTTTATTCCACTGCACCTCCCCCTCCCTCCCCCACTTTATTCCACTCCACCACCCCCTCCACAACCCCCTCCCTCTCCCTCTTCTTTCCCCTCTAACACCCCCTCCCTCCCGCTCTTCATTCTTAACCACCTCCCCCTCCCTCCCCCTCTTCATTCCGCTCCACCACCCCCTCCATCCCCCTCTTGTTTCCCCTCCACCATCCCCACCAAACGCCCCTTCATACGTCACCACCTCCCCCTCCCTCCGCCTCCCTCCCCCTCTTCATTCCCCACCCCCTCTCTCCCCCCTATTCATTCACCTCCACCTCCCCCTCCCTACCCCTCTTCATTCCACTCCACCAACCCCTCCCTCCCCCTCTTCATTCCCCTACCTCCCCCACTTCATTCTTCACCACCTCCCCCTCCCTCCCCCTCTTCATTCCCCTCCACCAACCCCTCCATCCCCCTCCTCATTCCACTCCAAAACCCCCTCCCTCCCCTCTTCATTCTTCTCCATCTCCCCCTCCCTCCCCCTCTTCATTCCCCTACCTCCCCCACTTCATTCTTCACCACCTCCCCCTCCCTCCCCCTCGTCATTGCCCTCCACCAACCCCTCCCTCACCCTCTTCATTCCCCTCCACCATCCCCTCCATCCGCCACTTCATTCTTCACCACCTCCACCACCCCCTCCCTCCCCCTCCCCGTACCACCCCGTCTTCATTGCCCTTCCACCAACCCCACCCTCCCCCTCTTCATTCCCCTCCACCATCCTCTCCCTCCCCCACTTCATTCTTCACCACCTCCCACTCCCTCCCCCTCTTTATTCCCTTCCCCCTCTCTCCCCCTCTTCATTCCCCGACCCTTCCTCCTCCCTCCCCCTCTTCATTCACCTGCACATACCCCTTCCTCCCCCTCTTCATTCCACTCCAACACCCACTCCCTCCCCCTCTTCATTCCCATCCACTACCCTTTCCCTCCCCCTCGTCATTTGCCACCCCTCTCCCTCCCTAGCCCGCCCCCTCCCTCCCTAGCCCGCCCCCTCCCTCCCCCTCTTCATTCCCCTCCCCATCCCGCTCCCTCCCCTCTTCATTCCCAAAGACCACCTCCTCCCTCCCCATCTTCATTCACCTCCACCTACCCCTCCCTCCCCCTCTTCATTCCACCCTACCACCCCCGCCCACCCCCTCTTCATTCCCCTCCACCAACCCCTCCATCCCCCTCGTCATTCCACTCCAACACCCCCTCCCTCCCCCTCCCACTCCTTCCCCCTCTTCATTCCCCTCCCCATCCCGCTCCCTGCCCCTCTTCATTCCCATCCACCACCGCATCCCTCCCACTCTTTATTCCCGTCCCCCTCCCTCCCACTCTTCATTCCCGTCCCCCTCCCTCCCACTCTTCATTCCACTACACCTCCCCCTCCCTCCCCCTCTTTATTCCACTCAACCACCCCCTCCCTCCCCCTCTTCATTCCCCTCGCCCACCCTCCCACTCTTCATTCCCCTCCCCCTCCTCCTCCCACCCCCTCTTCATTCACCTGCACCTACCCCTTCCTCCCCCTCTTCATTCCACTCCAACACCCACTCCCTCCCCCTCTTCATTCCCATCCACTACCCTTTCCCTCCCCCTCGTCATTTGCCACCCCTCTCCCTCCCTAGCCCGCCCCCTCCCTCCCTAGCCCGCCCCCTCCCTCCCCCTCTTCATTCCCCTCCCCATCCCGCTCCCTCCCCTCTTCATTCCCAAAGACCACCTCCTCCCTCCCCATCTTCATTCACCTCCACCTACCCCTCCCTCCCCCTCTTCATTCCACCCTACCACCCCCGCCCACCCCCTCTTCATTCCCCTCCACCAACCCCTCCATCCCCCTCGTCATTCCACTCCAACACCCCCTCCCTCCCCCTCCCACTCCTTCCCCCTCTTCATTCCCCTCCCCATCCCGCTCCCTGCCCCTCTTCATTCCCATCCACCACCGCATCCCTCCCACTCTTTATTCCCGTCCCCCTCCCTCCCACTCTTCATTCCCGTCCCCCTCCCTCCCACTCTTCATTCCACTACACCTCCCCCTCCCTCCCCCTCTTTATTCCACTCAACCACCCCCTCCCTCCCCCTCTTCATTCCCCTCGCCCACCCTCCCACTCTTCATTCCCCTCCCCCTCCTCCTCCCACCCCCTCTTCATTCACCTCCACCTACCCCTCCCTCCCCCTCTTCATTCCACTCCACCACCCCCTCCCTTCCCCTCCCCGTACCTCGCCCTCTTCATTGCCCTCCACCAAGCCCTCCCTCCCCCTCATCATTCCCCTCCATCATCCCCTCCCTCCCCAATTCATTCTTCACCACCTCCCCTTCCCACCCCCTCCCTGCCCCTCTTCATTCCCCTCCCCTCCCTCCCCCTCTTCATTCCCTCCCCGTCCTCCACCTTCCCCCTCTTCATTCCCCTCCACCAACCCCTCCATCCACCTCTTCATTCCCCTCCACATCCCCCTCCCTCCCCCTCGTCATTCCCCTCTAACACCCCCTCCCTCCCCTCTTCATTCTTCACCACCTCCCCCTCCCTCACCCTCTTCATTCCCCTCTACCACCCCCTCCCTCCCCTATTTATTCCACTCCACCACCCCCTCCCTCCTCCTCAGCATTGCCCTCCACCAACCCCTCCCTCCCCCTCGTCATTCCCCTCCACCATCCCCTCCGTACGCCACTTCATACTTCACCACCTCCCCATCCCTCCCCTCCCTCCCCCTCCTCCTCCCTCCCCCTCCTCCCCCCTCCCCCTCTTCATTACCCTCCACCCCCTCCCTCCCCTTATTCATTTCCCGCCCACTCTCTCCCCCTCTTCAATGACCTCCACCTACCACTCCCTCCCCCTCTTCATTCCACTCCACCACCCCCTCCCTCCCCCTCTTCATTCCCCTCCACCACCCCCTCCCTCCCCCTCATCATTCCCCTCTCCCTGCCCCTTCCTCCCCATCTTCATTCCCATCCACCTCACTCTCCCTCCCCCTCTTCATTCCAATCCACCTCCCCCTCCCTTCCCCTCTTCATTCTCCTCCACCTCCCCATCCCTCCCCCTCTTCATTCCCCTCAACCACCCCCTCCCTCCCCTTTTCATTCCCCTCCACCTCCCCCTCCCTCCCCTTTTCATTCCCCTCCAACTCCCCCTCGCACCCCATCTTCATTCTCCTCCACCTCCCCCTCCCTTCCCCTCTTCTTTCACCTCCACCTCCCCTCCCTCCCCTCTTCATTCCACTCCACCACACCCTCCCTCCCCCTCGTCATTGCCCTCCACCAACCCCACCCTCCCCCTCTTCATTCCCCTCCACCATCCCCTCCATCCGTCACTTCATTTTTCACCCCCTCCCCCTCTTTCCCACTCCCTCCCCCTCGTCCGCCCTCCCCCTCTTCATTCACCTCCACCTACCCCTCCCTCCCCCTCTTCATTCCACTCCACCAACCCCTACCTCCCCCTCTTCATTCCCCCTCCCTCCCCGTACCACCCCCTCTTCATTCCCATCCACATCCTCTCCCTCCCCCTCTTCATTCCCCTACACGTCCTTCTCCCTCGCCCTCTTCATTGCCCTCCACCAACCCCTCCCTCCCCCTCTTCATTCCCCTCCACCATCCACTCCCTCCCCCACTTCATTCTTCACCACCTCCCCCTCCCTCCCCCTCTTCATTCCCCTCCCCCTCTCTCCCCCTCTTCATTGCCCTCCCCCTCCTCCTCCCACCCCTCTTCATTCACCTCCACCTACACCTCCCTCCCCCTCTTCATTCCACTCCAACACCCCCTCCCTCCCCCTCTTCATTCCCACCCACCTACCCCTCCCTCCCCATCTTCATTCCCCTCCCCCTCCTCCTCCCTCCCACTCTTCATTCACCTCCACCTACCCCTCCTTCCCCCTCTTCATTCATCTCCACCTCCACCTCCCTCCCCATCTTCATTCCCCTCCCCCTCCTCCTCCCTCCCCCTACCCGGAGCCCACCCGTTTCATTGCCCTCCACCATCCCCTCCCTCCCCCACTTCATTCTTCACCACCTACCCCTCCCTCCCCCTCTTCATTCCACTCCACCACCCGCTCCCTCCCCCTGTTCATTCCCCTCCCCCGCCTCCTCCCTACCCCTCTTCATTCACCTCGACCTACCCCTCCCTCCCCTCTTCATTCCCATCCACCTCCCCCTCCCTCCCCCTCTTCATTCCCCTCCACCGCACACTCCCTCAAACCTCCTCATTCCACTCCACCACCCCTCCCTCCGCCTCTTCATTCTCCTCCACCACCCCCTCCCTACCCCTTTTCATTCTTCTCCACCTCCCCCTCCCTACCCCTCTTCCTTCCCCTCCACCTCCCCCTCTTCACCCCTCTTCCTTCCCCTCCCCCTCCCCCTCTTCATTCCCATCCACCACCCCCACCCTCCCCCTCTTAATTCCCAACCACAACCCCCTCCCTCCCCCTCTTCATTCCCCTCCCCCTCTTCATTCCCCTCCCCCACCTCCTCCCACCCCCTCTTCATTCACCTCCACCTACCGCTCCCTCCCCCTCTTCATTCCACTCCACCACCCCCTCCCCCTCCCCGAACCACCCCCTCTTCGTTGCTCTCCACCAACCCCTCCCTCCCCCTCTTCATTCCCGTCCCCCTCCCTCCCACTCTTCATTCCACTACACCTCCCCCTCCCTCCCCCTCTTTATTCCACTCAACCACCCCCTCCCTCCCCCTCTTCATTCCCCTCCCCCACCCTCCCACTCTTCATTCCCCTCCCCCTCCTCCACCCTCCCCCTCTTCATTCACCTCCACCTACCCCTCCCTCCCCCTCTTCATTCCACTCCACCAACCCCTCCCTCCCCCTCATCATTCCCCTCCCTCCCCAATTCATTCTTCACCACCTCCCCTTCCCTCCCCCTCCCTGCCCCTATTCATTCCCCTCCCCTCCCTCCCCCTCTTCATTCCCCCTCTTCATTCACCTCCACCTACCCCTCCCTCCCCATCTTCATTCCCCTCCCCTCCTCCCTCCCACTCTTCATTCACCTCCACCTACCGCTCCCTCCCCTCTTCATTCCACTCCACCAACCCCTCCCTCCCCCTCCCCGGAGCCCACCCTCTTCAATGCCCTCCACCTTCCCCTCCCTACCCCTCTTCATTCCCCTCCACCACCCCCTCCCTCCCCCTCTTCATTCCCCTCCCCCGCCTCCTCCCTCCCCCTCTTCATTCACCTCCACCTACCCCTCCCTCCCCTCTTCATTCCCATCCACCTCCCCCTCCCCCTCCCTCCCCCTCTTCATTCCCCTCCACCTCCCACTCCCCTCCACCTCCCACTCCCTCAACCCTCTTCATTCCCCTCCACCACCCCCTCCCCCCACCTCTTCATTCCCATCCACCTCCCCCTCTTCATTCCCCTCCACCACCCCCTCCCTCCTTCTTCATTCCCCTCTACCAGCCCCTCCCTCCCTCCCCATCTTCATTCCCATCCACCTCCTCTCCCTCCCCCTCTTCATTCCCCTCCACCTCCCTCTCCGTCGCCCTCTTCATTTCCCTCCACCAACCCCTCCCTCCCCCTCTTCATTCCCATCCACATCCTCTCCCTCCCCCTCTTCATTCCCCTCCACCTCCTTCTCCCTCGCCCTCTTCATTGCCCTCCACCAACCCCTCCCTCCCCCTCTTCATTCCCCTCCACCATCCCCTCCCTCCCCCACTTCATTCTTCACCACCTCCCCCTCCCTCCCCCTCTTCATTCCCCTCCCCCTCTCTCCCCCTCTTCATTCCCCTCCCCCTCCTCCTCCCACCCCTCTTCATTCACCTCCACCTACACCTCCCTCCCCCTCTTCATTCCTCTCCAACACCCCCTCCCTCCCCCTCTTCATTCCCATCCACCACCCCCTCCCTCCCCTTCTTCCTTCACCTCCACCTACCCCTCCCTCCCCATCTTCATTCCCCTCCCCCTCCCCCTCCCTCCCACTCTTCATTCACCTCCACCTACCCCTCCCTCCCCCTCTTCATTCACCTCCACCTACACCTCCCGCCCCATCTTCATTCCCCTCCCCCTCCTCCTCCCTCCCACTCTTCATTCACCTCCACCTACCCCTCCCTCCCCCTCTTCATTCCACTCCACCACCCCCTCCCTCCCCCTCCCCAGAGCCCACCCGCTTCATTGCCCTCCACCTCCCCCTCCCTACCCCTCTTCATTCTCCTCCACCATCCCCTCCCTCCCCCACTTCATTCTTCACCACCTACCCCTCCCTCCCCCTCTTCATTCCACTCCACCACCCGCTCCCTCCCCCTCTTCATTCCCCTCCCCCGCCTCCTCCCTACCCCTCTTCATTCACCTCCACGTACACCTCCCTCCCCTCTTCATTCCCATCCACCTCCCCCTCCCTCCCTCTCCCTCCCCCTCTTCATTCCCCTCCACCTCACACTCCCTCAACCCTCTTCATTCCACTGCACCACCCCTCCCTCCGCCTCTTCATTCTCCTCCACCACCCCCTCCCTACCCCTTTTCATTCCCCTCCACCTCCCCCTCCCCCTCTTCATTCCCATCCACCACCCCCACCCTCCCCCTCTTAATTCCCAACCACAACCCCCTCCATCCCCCTCTTCATTCCCCTCCCCCTCTTCATTCCCCTCCCCCTCCTCCACCCTCCCCCTCTTCATTCACCTCCACCTACCGCTCCCTCCCCCTCTTCATTCCACTCCACCACCCCCTCCCCCTCCCCGAACCACCCCCTCTTCATTGCCCTCCACCAACCCCTCCCTCCCCCTCTTCATTCCCCTCCATCATCCCCTCCCTCCCCCACTTCATTCTTCACCACCTCCCCCTCCCTCCACCTCTTCATTCCCCTCCATCATCCCCTCCCTCCCCCACTTCATTCTTCACCACCTCCCCCTCTCTCCCCCTCTTCATTCCCCTCCCCCTCCACCTCCCACCCCTCTTCATTCACCTCCACCTACACCTCCCTCCCCCTCTTCATTCCACTCCACCACCCCCTCCATCCGCCTCTTCATTCCCCTCCACCAACCCCTCCCTCCCCCTCTTCATTCCACTCCAACACCCCCTCCCTCCCCCTCTTCATTCCCATCCACCACCCTTTCCCTCCCCCTCTTCATTCGCCTCCCCCACTTCATTCCCCTCCCCCTCCTCCTGCCTCCCACTCCTCATTCCCCTCCCCCTCCCCGTACCACACCTTCTTCATTGCCCTCCATCAACCCCTCCCTCCCCCTCTTCATTCCCCTCCACCATCCCCTCCCTCCCCCACTTCATTCTTCACTACATCCCCCTCCCTCCCCCTCTTTATTCCCCTCCGCCTCCCTCCCCCTCTTCATTCCCCTCCCCTCCCTCCCCCGCCCCTCCCTCCCACTCTTCATTCCCCTCCCCATCCCGCTTCCTCCCCCTCTTCATTCCCCTCCCCATCCCTATCCCTCCCCCTCTTCATTCCCATCCACCACCCCCTCCCTCCCCCTCTTCATTCCCCTCCCCCTCCCTCACACTCTTCATTCCACTAGACCTCCCCCTCCCTCCCCCTCTATTCCCATCCACCTCCCCCTGCCTCCCCCTCTTCATTCCCCTCCAACACCCCCACCCTCCCCCTTTTCATTCCCAACCACCTCCCCCTCCCTCCCCCTCGACCACCCCCACCCTCCCCCTCGTCATTGCCCTCCACCAACCCCTCCCTCCCCCTCTTCATTCCCCTCCACCATCCCCTCCATCCGTCACTTCATACTTCACCACCTACCCCTCCGACCCCCTCCCTCCCCCTCTTCATTCCCATCCACCACCCCCTCCCTCCCCCTCTTCATTCCCCTCCTCCTCCCTCCCCTCTTCATTCCCCTCCCTCTCCTCCTCCCTTCCCCTCTTTATTCCACTCCACCTCCCCCTCCCTCCACCTCTTCATTCCCCTCCAACACCCCCACCCTCACCCTTTTCATTGCCATCCACCTCCCCCTCCCTCGCCCTCTTCATTCCCCTCCCCCACCATCCCCCTCTTCATTCCCCTCCCCCTCCCTCCCCCTTTTCATTCCCCTCCCCCTCCTCCTCCCTCCCCCTCTTCATTCACCTCCACCTACCCCTCCCTCCCCCTCTTCATTCCCCTCCACCAACCCCTCCCTCCCCTCTTCATTCCACTCCACCAACGCCTCCCTCCCCCTCTTCATGCCCATCCACCATCCTTTCCTTCCCCCTCCTCATTCAACTCCACCTACACCACCCTCCCCCTCTTCATTCCACTCCAACACCCCCTCCCTCCCCCTCTTCATTCCCATCCACCACCCCCTCCCTCCCCTTCTTCATTCACCTCCACCTACCCCTCCATCCCCATCTTCATTCCCCTCCCCCTCCTCCTCCCTCCCACTCTTCATTCACTTCCACCTACCCCTCCCTCCCCCTCTTCATTCACCTCCACCTACACCTCCTGCCCCATCTTCATTCCCCTCCCCCTCCTCCTCCCTCCCACTCTTCATTCACCTCCACCTACCCCTCCCTCCCCCTCTTCTTTCCACTCCACCACCCCCTCCCTCCCCCTCCCCAGAGCCCACCCGCTTCGTTGCCCTCCACCTTCCCCTCCCTACCCCTCTTCATTCCCCTCCACCATCCCCTCCCTCCCCCACTTCATTCTTCACCACCTACCCCTCCCTCCCCCTCTTCATTCCACTCCACCACCCGCTCCCTCCCCCTCTTCATTCCCCTCCCCCGCCTCCTTCCTACCCCTCTTCATTCACCTCCACCTACCCCTCCCACCCCTCTTCATTCCCATCCACCTCCCCCTCCCTCCCCCTCCCTCCCCCTCTTCATTCCCCTCCACCTCACACTCCCTCAACCCTCTTCATTCCACTCCACCACCCCTCCCTCCGCATCTTCATTCTCCTCCACCACCCCCTCCCTACCCCTTTCCATTCCCCTCCACCTCCCCCTCCCCCTCTTCATTCCCATCCACCACCCCCACCCTCCCCCTCTTAATTCCCAACCACAACCCCCTCCCTCCCCCTCTTCATTCCCCTCCCCCTCTTCATTCCCCTCCCCCTCCTCCACCCTCCCCCTCTTC
The DNA here is from genome assembly GCF_036365525.1 of Heterodontus francisci. Classification (NCBI taxonomy): domain Eukaryota; kingdom Metazoa; phylum Chordata; class Chondrichthyes; order Heterodontiformes; family Heterodontidae; genus Heterodontus; species Heterodontus francisci. The sequence goes on along the minus strand of NW_027140952.1, from coordinate 869,425 downwards.
ATTCACCTCCACCTACCGCTCCCTCCCCCTCTTCATTCCACTCCACCACCCCCTCCCCCTCCCCGAACCACCCCCTCTTCATTGCCCTCCACCAACCCCTCCCTCCCCCTCTTCATTCCCCTCCATCATCCCCTCCCTCCCCCACTTCATTCTTCACCACCTCCCCCTCCCTCCCCCTCTTCATTCCCCTCCCCCTCTCTCCCCCTCTTCATTCCCCTCCCCCTCCACCTCCCACCCCTCTTCATTCACCTCCACCTACACCTCCCTCCCCCTCTTCATTCCACTCCACCACCCCCTCCATCCGCCTCTTCATTCCCCTCCACCAACCCCTCCCTCCCCCTCTTCATTCCACTCCAACACCCCCTCTCCTCCCCCTCTTCATTCCCATCCACCACCCTTTCCCTCCCCCTCTTCATTCGCCTCCCCCACTTCATTCCCCTCCCCCTCCTCCTCCCTCCCCCTCTTCATTCACCTCCACCTACCGCACCCTCCCCCTCTTGATTCCACTCCACCACCCCCACCCTCCCACTCCTCATTCCCCTCCCCCTCCCCGTACCACACCTTCTTCATTGCCCTCCACCAACCCCTCCCACCCCCTCTTCATTCCCCTCCACCATCCCCTCCCTCCCCCACTTCATTCTTCACTACATCCCCCTCCCTCCCCCTCTTTATTCCCCTCCGCCTCTCTCCCCCTTTTCATTCCTCTCCCCCTCCTCCTCCCACCCCTCTTCATTCACCTCCACCTACCCCTCCCTCCCCCTCTTCATTCCACTCCACCACCCCCTCCCTCCGCCTCTTCATTCCCCTCCACCAACCCCTCCCTCCTCCTCTTCATTCCACTCCAACACCCCCTCCCTCCCCCTCTTAATTCCCAACCACCACCCTTTCCCTCCCCCTCTTCATTCGCCTCCCCCTCCCTCCCCCTCTTCATTCCCCTCCCCTCCCTCCCCCGCCCCTCCCTCCCACTCTTCATTCCCCTCCCCATCCCGCTTCCTCCCCCTCTTCATTCCCCTCCCCATCCCCCTCCCTCCCCCTCTTCATTCCCCTCCCCCTCCCTCACACTCTTCATTCCACTAGACCTCCCCCTCCCTCCCCCTCCCTCCCCCTCTATTCCCATCCACCTCCCCCTGCCTCCCCCTCTTCATTCCCCTCCAACACCCCCACCCTCCCCCTTTTCATTCCCAACCACCTCCCCCTCCCTCCCCCTCGACCACCCCCACCCTCCCCCTCGTCATTGCCCTCCACCAACCCCTCCCTCCCCCTCTTCATTCCCCTCCACCATCCCCTCCATCCGTCACTTCATACTTCACCACCTACCCCTCCGACCCCCTCCCTCCCCCTCTTCATTCCCATCCACCACCCCCTCCCTCCCCCTCTTCATTCCCCTCCTCCTCCCTCCCCTCTTCATTCCCCTCCCCCTCCTCCTCCCTTCCCCTCTTTATTCCACTCCACCTCCCCCTCCCTCCACCTCTTCATTCCCCTCCAACACCCCCACCCTCACCCTTTTCATTGCCATCCACCTCCCCCTCCCTCGCCCTCTTCATTCCCCTCCCCCACCATCCCCCTCTTCATTCCTTTCCCCCTCCCTCCCCCTTTTCATTCCCCTCCCCCTCCTCCTCCCTCCCCCTCTTCATTCACCTCCACCTACCCCTCCCTCCCCCTCTTCATTCCCCTCCACCAACCCCTCCCTCCCCTCTTCATTCCACTCCACCAACGCCTCCCTCCCCCTCTTCATGCCCATCCACCATCCTTTCCTTCCCCCTCCTCATTCGCCTCCCCCTCCCCATCCCTCCCTCTCTTCTTTCCCCTCCCCTCCCCCTTCCTCCCCCTCTTCAATCCCCCTCCCGCCCCCTCTTCATTCCCAGCCACCACCACCTCCCTCCCCCTCTTCATTCCCCTCCTCTGCCCTCCCACTGTTCATTCCACTCCACCTCCCCCTCTTTCCCCCTCTTTATTCCACTCCACCACCCCCTCCCTCCCCCTTTTCATTCCCATCCACCTCCCCCTCCCTCACCCACTTCATTCCCCACCACCTCCCCCTCCATCCCCTCTTATTTCCCATCCACCTCCCCCTTCCTCCCCCTCTTCATTCCCCTCCACCTCCCCCTCCCTCCCCCTCGTCATTGCCCTCCACCAACCCCTCCCTCCCCCTCTTCATTCCCCTCCACCATCCCCTCCATCCGCCACTTCATTCTTCACCACCTCCCCCTCCCTTCCCCTCCCTCCCCCTCACTCCCCCTATTCCTCCCTACCCCTCTTCAATCACCTCCACCTACCCCTCCCTCCCCCTCTTCATTGCCCTCCACCTACCCCTCCCTCCCCCACTTCATTCTTCACCACCTCCCCCTCCTTCCCCCCTTCATTCCCCTCCCCGTCTCCTCCCTCCCCCTCTTCATTCACGTCCCCCGTCTCCTCCGTCCCCCTCTTCATTCACCTCCACCTACCCCTCCCTCCCCTCTTCATTCCCATCCACCTCCCCCTCCCTCCCCCTCTTCATTCCCCTCCACCTCCCACTCCCTCAACCCTCTTCATTCCCCTCCACCACCCCCTCCCCCCCACTCTTCATTCCCCTCCACCACACCCTCCCTCCTTCTTCATTCCCCTCTACCAGACCCTCCCTCACCATCTTTCATGGTGTGTGAGTGGGAATTAATTCCACTCCAGCAGGTATTAATAGAGGCCTTGATTGAATTGGCTCTTTATGGGTGTGTGAGTGGGGCTCAGTACCACTCCAGCTGGTATTAATAGAGGTCTGGATTGATTTGGCTCTTTCCTGGTGTGTGAGTGGGGCTCAGTGTCACTCCAGCTGGTATTAATTGAGGCCTGGATTGAATTGGCTCTTTCCTGGTGTGTGAGTGGGACTCAGTACCACTCCAGCTGGTATTATTAGAGGCCTGGATAGAATTGGCTCTTTCCTGCTGTTTCAGTTTGACTCAGACCCAATCCAGCTGGTATTAATAGAGGTCCGGATTGATTTGGCTCCTTCCTGGTGTGTGAGTGGGACTCAGTACCACTCCAGCATGTATTAATAGACGCCTGGATTGAATTGACTCTTTCCTGGTCTGTGAGTTGGACTGAGTACCACTCCAGCTGGTATTAAGAGGTCTGGATTGAATTGGCTCTTTCCTGGTGTGTGAGTGGGACTCAGTACCTCTCCAGCTGGTATTAATAGAGGTCTGGTTTAAATTGACTCTTTCCTGCTGTGTGAGTGGGACTCAGTACCACTCCAGCTGGTATTGATAGAGGTCTGGATTGATTTCGCTCTTTCCTGCTGTGTGAGTGGGACTCAGTACCACTCCAGCTGGTATTGATAGAGGTCTGTATTGATTTGTCTCTTTCCTGCTGTGTGAGTGGGACTCAGTGCAACTCCAACTGGTATTGATAGTGTTCAGAAATAAATTGTCTCTTTCCTCCTGTGTCAAAGGGACTCAGGACCACTTCTGCAGGTATTAATAGAGGCCTGGATTGAATTGCCTCTTTCCTGGTGTTTCAGTTTGACTCAGACCCAATCCAGCTGGTATTAATAGAGGCCTGGATTGAATTGCCTCTTTCCTGGTGTTTGAGTGGGACTCACAACCACTCCAGCTGGTATTCATAGAGGCCTGGATTGAATTGCCTCTTTCCTGGTGCGTGAGTGGGGCTCAGTACCACTCCAGCTGGTATTAATAGAGGCCTGGATTGAATTGCCTCTTTCCTGGTGTGTGAGTGGGACTCACAACCACTCCAGCTGGTATTAATAGAGGCCTGGATTCAATTGGCTCTTTCCTGGTGTGCGAATGGGGCTCAGTACCACTCCAGCTGGTATTAATAGAGGCCTGGATTGAATTGGCTCTTTCCTGGTGTGTGAGTGGGACTCAGTACCACTCCAGCAGGTATTAATAGAGGCCTGGATTGAATTGGCTCTTTCCTGGTGTGTGAGTGGGACTCAGTACCACTCCAGCTGGTATTGATAGAGGCCTGGATTGAATTGACTCTTTCCTGGTGTGTGAGTGGGGCTCAGTACCACTCCAGCTGGTATTAATAGAGGCCTGGATTGAATTGCCTCTTTCCTGGTGTGTGAGTGGGACTCGGTACCACTCCAGCTGGTATTAATAGAGGCCTGGTTTGAATTGGCTCTTCCCTGGTGTGTGAGTGAGTCTTAGTACCACTCCAGCTGGTATTGATAGAGGCCTGGATTGAATTGACTCTTTCCTGGTGTGTGAGTGGGGCTCAGTACCACTCCAGCTGGTATTAATATAGGCCTGGATTGAATTGACTCTTTCCTGGTTTGTGAGTGGGACTCAGAACCACTCCAGCTGGTATTAATAGAGGTCTTGATTGAATTGGCTCTTTCCTGGTGTGTGAGTAGGGCTCAGTACCACTCCTGCTGGTATTAATAGAGACCTGGATTGAATTGGCTCTTTCCTGGTGTGTGAGTGGTACTCAGTACCACTCCAGCTGGTATTGATAGAGGTCTGTATTGATTTGTCTCTTTCCTGCTGTGTGAGGGGGCTCAGTACCATTCCAGCTGGTATTAATAGAGGTCTTGATTGAATTGGCTCTTTCCTGGTGTGTGAGTGGGGCTCAGTACCACTCCAGCTGGTATTAATAGAGGCCTGGATTGAATTGGCTCTTTCCTGGTGTGTGAGTGGGGCTCAGTACCACTCCAGCTGGTATTAATAGAGGTCTTGATTGAATTGGTTCTTTCCTGGTGTGTGAGTGGGCCTCAGTACCACACCAGCTGGTATTAATAGAGGCCTGGATTGAATTGCCTCTTTCCTGGTGTTTGAGTGGGACTCAGAACCACTCCAGCTGGTATTAATAGAGGCCTGGATTGAATTGCCTCTTTCCTGGTGTGTGCGTGGGGCTCAGTACCACTCCAGCTGGTATTAATAAAGGCCTGGATTGAATTGCCTCTTTCCTGGTGTGTGAGTGGGACTCACAACCACTCCAGCTGGTATTAATAGAGGCCTGGATTTAATTGGCTCTTTCCTGGTGTGCGAGTGGGGCTCAGTACCACTCCAGCTGGTATTAATAGAGGCCTGGATTGAATTGGCTCTTTCCTGGTGTGAGAGTGGGGCTCAGTACCACTCCAGCTGGTATTAATAGAGGACTGGATTGAATTGGCTCTTTCCTGGTGTGCGAGTGGGGCTCAGTGCCACTCCAGCTGGTATTAATAGAGGCCTGGATTGAATTGGCTCTTTCCTGGTGTGTGAGTGGGGCTCAGTACCACTCCAGCTGGTATTAATAGAGGCCTAGTTTGAATTGCCTCTTTCCTGGTGTGTGTATGGGGCTCAGTCTGACTCCAGCTGGTATTAATAGAGGCCTGGATTGATTTGGCTCTTTCCTGCTGTGTGAGTGGGACACAGTACCACTCCAGCTGGTATTGATAGAGGTCTGTATTGATTTGTCTCTTTCCTGCTGTGTGAGTGGGACTCAGAACCACTCCAACTGGTATTAATAGAGGTCTGGTTTAAATTGACTCTTTCCTGATGTGTGAGTGGGACTCAGTACCACTCCAGCTGGTATTAATAGAGGCCTGGATTGAATCGGCTCTTTCCTGGTGTGTGAGTGGGACTCAGTACCACTCCAGCTGGTATTAATAGAGGCCTGGATTGAATCGGCTCTTTCCTGATGTGTGAGTGGGACTCAGTGCAACTCCAACTGGTATTGATAGTGTTCAGAAATAAATTGTCTCTTTCCTCCTGTGTCAAAGGGACTCAGGACCACTTCTGCAGGTATTAATAGAGGCCTGGATTGAATTGCCTCTTTCCTGGTGTTTCAGTTTGACCCAGACCCAATCCAGCTGGTATTAATAGAGGCCTGGATTGAATTGGCTCTTTCCTGGTGTGTGAGTGGGACTCACAACCACTCCAGCTGGTATTAATAGAGGCCTGGATTCAATTGGCTCTTTCCTGGTGTGCGAATGGGGCTCAGTACCACTCCAGCTGGTATTAATAGAGGCCTGGATTGAATTGGCTCTTTCATGGTGTGTGAGTGGGACTCAGTACCGCTCCAGCAGGTATTAATAGAGGCCTGAATTGAATTGCCTCTTTCCGGGTGTGTGAGTGGGGCTCAGTAGCACTCCAGCTGGTATTAATAGAGACCTGGATTGAATTGGCTCTTTCCTGGTGTGCGAGTGGGACTCATAACCACTCCAGCTGGTATTAATAGAGGCCTGGATTCAATTGGCTCTTTCCTGGTGTGCGAATGGGGCTCAGTACCACTCCAGCTGGTATTAATAGAGGCCTGGATTGAATTGGCTCTTTCATGGTGTGTGAGTGGGACTCAGTACCACTCCAGCAGGAATTAATAGAGGCCTGGATTGAATTGCCTCTTTCCGGGTGTGTGAGTGGGGCTCAGTAGCACTCCAGCTGGTATTAATAGAGGCCTGGATTGAATATGCTCTTTCCTGGTGTGTGGGTGGGGCTCAGTACCACTGCAGCTGGTATTAATAGAGGCCTGGTTTAAATTGACCCTTTCCTGATGTGTGAGTGGGGCTCAGTACCACTCCAGCTGGTATTAATAGAGGCCTGGTTTGAATTGGCTCTTTCCTGGTGTGTGAGTGAGTCTTAGTACCACTCCAGCTGGTATTAATAGAGGCCTGGATTGAATTGACTCTTTCCTGGTGTGTGAGTGGGGCTCAGTACCACTCCAGCTGGTATTAATAGAGGCCTGGATTGAATTGACTCTTTCCTGGTGTGTGAGTGGGGCTCAGTACCACTCCAGCTGGTATTAATAGAGGCCTGGATTGAATTGCCTCTTTCCTGGTGTGTGAGTGGGACTCAGTACCACTCCAGCTGGTATTAATAGAGGCCTGGATTGAATTGACTCTTTCCTGGTGTGTGAGTGGGGCTCAGTACCACTCCAGCTGGTATTAATAGAGGTCTTGACTGAATTGGCTCTTTCCTGGTGTGTGAGTAGGGCTCAGTACCACTCCTGCTGGTATTAATAGAGACCTGGATTGAATTGGCTCTTTCCTGGTGTGTGAGTGGGGCTCAGTACCACTCCAGCTGGTATTGATAGAGGTCTGTATTGATTTGTCTCTTTCCTGCTGTGTGAGTGGGACTCAGAACCACTCCAGCTGGTGTTAATAGAGGTCTTGATTGAATTGGCTCTTTCCTGGTGTGTGAGTGGGGCTCAGTACCACTTCTGCAGGTATTAAGAGAGGCCTCGATAAAATTTAAACTTTCCTGGTGTGTGAGTGGGACTCAGAACCACTCCAGCTGGTATTAATAGAAACCTGGATTGAATTGCCTCTCTTCCAGTGTGTGAGTGGGACTCAGTATCACTCCAGCTGGTATTAATAGAGGCCTGTATTGAATTGCCTCTTTCCTGGTGTTTGAGTGGGACTCAGTATCACTCCAGCTGGTATTAATAGAGGCCTGGATTGAATTGCCTCTTTCCTGGTGTGTGCGTGGGGCTCAGTACCACTCCAGCTGGTATTAATAAAGGCCTGGATTGAATTGCCTCTTTCCTGGTGTGTGAGTGGGACTCACAACCACTCCAGCTGGTATTAATAGAGGCCTGGATTTAATTGGCTCTTTCCTGGTGTGCGAGTGGGGCTCAGTACCACTCCAGCTGGTATTAATAGAGGCCTGGATTGAATTGGCTCTTTCCTGTTGTGAGAGTGGGGCTCAGTACCACTCCAGCTGGTATTAATAGAGGACTGGATTGAATTGGCTCTTTCCTGGTGTGCGAGTGGGGCTCAGTGCCACTCCAGCTGGTATGAATAGAGGTCTTGATTGAATTGGGTCTTTCCTGGTGTGTGAGTGGGACTCAGTACCACTCCAGCTGGAATTAAATTGGCCTGGATTGATTTTGCTCTTTCCAGGTGTGTGAGTGGGGCTCAGTACCACTCCAGCTGGTATTAATAGAGACCAGGATTGAATTACCCTTTTCCTGGAGCGTGAGTGGGACTCAGTACCACTCCAGCTGGTATTAATAGAGGCCTAGTTTGAATTGCCTCTTTCCTGGTGTGTGCGTGGGGCTCAGTCTGACTCCAGCTGGTATTAATAGAGGCCTGGATTGAATTGGCACTTTCCTGGTGTGTGAGTGGGGATCAGTACCACTCCAGCTGATATTAATAGAAATTTGGTATAAATTGACACTTTCCTGGTGTGTGGGTGGGGCTCAGTGCCACTCCAGCTGGTATTGATAGAGGCCTGGATTGAATTGGCTCTTTCTGGTGTGTGAGTGGGACTCAGTACCACTCCAGCTGGTATGAATAGAGGCCTGGATTGAATTGGCTCTTTCCTGGAGTGTGAGTGGGACTCAGTACCACTCCAGCTGGTGTTAATAGAGGCCTAGATTGAATTGACACTCTCCTGGTGTGTGAGTGGGGCTCAGTACCACTCCAGCTGGTATTAATAGAGGCCTGGATTGAATTGGCTCTTTCTGGTGTGTGAGTGGGACTCAGTACCACTCCAGCTGGTATTAATAGAGGCCTGGATTGAATTGGCTCTTTCCTGGTGTGTGAGTGGGACTCAGTACCACTCCAGCTGGTATTAATAGAGGCCTGGATTGAGTTGGCTCTTTCCTGGTGTGTGAGTGGGACTCAGTACCACTCCAGCTGGTATTAATAGAGGCTTGGATTCAATTGGCAGCTGAGCACGTGGCTACTGAACTGTTGCAGGAGGGAGGGATTCAGATATGTAGGACATTGGGATATCTTCTGGGGAGGGTGGGACCTGTACAAAAAGGACGGGTTGCATCTGAACTGGAGGGGCACCAATATCCTGGGCGGGAGGTTTGCTGGAGCTGTTCGGGAGGGTTTGAACTTGTCTTGCAGGGGGATGGGAACCGGAGCTACGGATCAGTGGATGGGGTAGCTGTTTGAACAGGCAGAGACCGAGTGCAGAGTGTCTGTGAGCAAGGTTAGACAGTTGACAGGGCAAAGTTGCAGCCAGTATGATGGGTTGAAGTGTGTCTATTTTAATGCAGAAAGTGTCAGGAATAAGGGTGATGAACTTAGAGAAAGGATCAGTACTTGGAGCTACGATGTTGTGGCCATTACGGAGACTTGGATATCACAGGGGCAGGAATGGATGTTGGATGTTCCGGGGTTTAGATGTTTCAAAAGGAATAGGGAGGGAGGTAAAAGAGGTGGGGGAGTGGAATTGCTAATCAGGGATAGTATCACAGCTGCAGAAAGGGAGGTCATCGAGGAGGGTTTGTCTACTGAGTCATTATGGGTGGAAGTCAGAAACAGGAAAGGAGCAGTCACTTTATTGGGAGTTTTCTATAGACCCCCCAATAGCAACAGAGACACGGAGGAACAGATTGGGAGGCAGATTTTGGAAAGGTGCAGAAGTAACAGGGTTGTTGTCATGGGTGACTTCAACTTCCCTAATATTGATTGGAACCTCCTTAGTGCAAATAGTTTGGATGGAGCAGTTTTTGTCAGGTGTGTCCAGGAAGGTTTCCTGACTCAATATGTAGATAGGCCGACTGGAGGGGAGACTATGTTGAATTTGGTGCTTGGCAACGAACCAGGCCAGGTGGCAGATCTCTCTGTGGGAGAGCATTTCGGTGATAGTGATCACAACTCCCTGACCTTGACAATAGTCTTGGAGAGGGAGAGGAGCAGACGGGATGGGAAAATATTTAATTGGGGGAGGGGGAATTACAATGCTATTAGGCAGGAACTGGGGAGCTTAAATTGGGAACAGATGTTCTCAGGGAAATGCACGACAGAAATGTGGAGGTTGTTTAGGGAGCACTTGCTGCGACTGCTGGATAGGTTTGTCCTGATGAGGCAGGGAAGGGATGGTAGGGTGAAGGAACCTTGGATGATAAGAGAAGTGGAACAGCTAGTCAGGAGGAAGAAGGAAGCTTACTTTAGGTTGAGGAAGCAAGGATCAGACAGGGCTCTAGAGGGTTACAAGGTAGCCAGGAAGGAACTGAAGAATGGACTTAGGAGAGCTAGAAGGGGACATGAAAAACTCTTGGCGGGTAGGATTAAGGAAAATCCCAAGGCGTTCTACACTTATGTGAGGAACAAGAGGATGGCCAGAGCGAGGGTAGGGCCGATCAGGGATTGTGGAGGGAACTTGTGCCTGGAGTCGGAGGATGTAGGGGAGGTCCTAAATGAATACTTTGCTTCAGTATTCACTAGTGAGAGGGACCTGGTCGTTTGTGAGGACAGCGTGGAACAGGCTGATATGCTCAAACAGGTTGAGGTTAAGAGGGAGGATGTACTGGAAATGTTGAATGATATGAGGACAGATAAGTCCCCGGGGCCAGACGGGATATACCCAAGGTTATTACGGGAAGCGAGGGAAGAGATTGCTGCTCCTTTGGCGATGATCTTTGCGTCTTCACTGTCCACTGGAGTCGTACTGGATGATTGGAGGGTGGCAAATGTTGTTCCCTTGTTCAAGAAAGGGAATAGGGATAACCCTGGGAATTATAGACCTGTCAGTCTTACATCGGTCGTGGGCAAATTATTGGAGAGGATTCTGAGAGACAGGATTTATGATTATTTGGAAAAGCATGGTTTGATTAGATACAGTCAGCATGGCTTTTTGAGGGGCAGGTCATGCCTCACAAGCCTTACTGAATTCTTTGAAGATGTGACAAAACACATTGATGAAGGAAGAGCAGTGGATGTGGTGTATATGGATTTTAGCAAGGCATTTGATAAGGTTCCCCATGGTAGGCTCATTCAGAAAGTGAGGAGGCATGGGATACAGGGAAGGTTGGCTTTCTGGATACAGAATTGGCTGGCCCATAGAAGTCAGAGGGTGGTAGTAGATGGAAAGTATTCAGCATGGAGCTCAGTGACCAGTGGTGTTCCACAAGGATCTGTTCTGGGACCTCTGCTCTTTGTGATTTTTATAAATGACTTGGATGAGGAAGTGGAAGGCTGGGTTAACAAGTTTGCCGATGACACGAAGGTTGCTGGAGTTGTGGATAGTGTGGAAGGCTGTTGTAGGTTGCAACGGGACATTGGCAGGATGCAGAGCTGGGCTGAGAAGTGGCAGATGGAGTTCAACCTGGAAAAGTGTGAAGTGATTCATTTTGGAAGGTCGAATTTGAATGCGGAATACAGACTTAAAGACAGGATTCTTGGTAGTGTGGAGGAACAGAGGGATCTTGGGGTCCATGTCCATAGATCGCTCAAATTTGCCACCCAAGTTGATAGGGTTGTTAAGAAGGCGTATGGTGTGTTGGCTTTCATTAACAGGGGGATTGAGTTTAAGAGCTGGGAGGTTATGCTGCAGCTCTATAAGGCCCTGGTTCGACCACACTTGGAATATTGTGTTCAGTTCTGGTCGCCTCATTATCTGAAGGATGTGGAAGCTTTAGAGAGGGTGAAGAGGAGATTTACCAGGATGCTGCCTGGACTGGAGGGCATGTTCTACGAAGAAAGATTGAGGGAGCTAGGGCTTTTCTCATTGGAGCGAAGAAGGATGAGAGGTGACTTGATAGAGGGGTACAAGATGATGAGAGGCATAGATAGAGTGGATAGCCAGAGACTTTTTCCCAGGGTGGAAAAGGCTATCACCAGGGGGCATAATTTTAAGATGATTGGAGGAAGGTTTCGGGGAGAGGTCAGAGGTAGGTTCTTTACACAGAGATTGGTGGGTGTGTGGAATGTGCTGCCAGCGGTGGTAGTAGAAGCAGATACATTAGGGACATTTAAGCGACTCTTGGATCGGTGCATGGATGATAGTAGAATGAAGGGTCGGTAGTTAGTTTGATCTTAGTGTAGGTTAAAGGTTTGCCACAACATCGTGGGCCAAAGGGCCTGTACTGTGCTGTACTGTTCTATGTTCTATGAAAGTTGACATCAGATCAGTGGGAGTCTTTCAAAGAGGAAATAGTGAGAGTTTAGAGTCAACATGTACCTGTTAAGGTGAAGGGTAGGACTAACAGGCCCAGGGAACCCTGAATGTTAAGGGATATAGAGGATTAGATCAGGAAAAAATAGGAGGCTTAAGGCAGATTCAGAGCGCTGATAACAGCAGAGGCAGTAGAGGAGTATAGAAAGTGCTGGAGGGTACTTCAAAAAAGTAATTCGGAGAGTGGGGAAGGGACATGAAAAAACACTAGCAGGCAAGATAAAGGAAAATCCTAAGATGTTTTATCAGTATGTCAAGGGCAAGAAGATAACCAGGAAAATATTAGATCCCATGAGGGAACCAAAGTGGCAATCTGTTTGTGGAACCGGAGGACATGGGTGAGGTTTTAAATTATTACTTTTCATCTGTGTTCACTTTGGAGAAGAATGATGTCGGTGTAGAGATTAGGGAGTGGTATTGTGATATACTTGAACATATTAGCATTGAAAGGAAGTAAGTATTCGCTGTTTTAGCGGGCTTAAAAGTGGATAAATCCCCAGGCTCAGATGAAATGTATCCCAGGCCATTATCGGAGGCAAGGGAGGAGATTGCAGGGCCTCGGACACAAATTTGCAAACCCTCTTTGGCCACAGGAGAGGTACCAGACGACTAGAGGGCAGCGAATGTGGTACCATTATTTAAGAAGGGTGGCAGGGATAAACTAGGTAAATACAGGTTAGTGAGTCTAACATCAGTGGTTGGGGAACTATTGGAAAAAAATCTGAGGGACAGGATTAATCTCCACGAGGAGAGGCAGGGATTAATCAGGGATAGTCACTATGGATTTGTCAGGGGGAGATCGTGTCTGACTAACTTGATATGAATTTTTCGAGGAGGTGACCAGATGTGCAGATGAGGTTAAAGCAGTTGATGTAGTCTACATGGACTTCAGTAAGGCTTTTGATAAGGTCCCACATGGGAGGTTGGTTAAGAAGGTAAGAGCCCATGGGATCCAGGGCAATTTGGCAAATTGAATCCAAAAATGGCTTTGTGGCAGGAGGCAGAGGGTAATGGGCGAGGGTTGTTTGTGTGATTGGAAGCCTGTTACCAGTGGTGTACCACATGGATCGGTGCTGGGACCCTTGCTGTTTGTAGTGCACATTAATATTTTGGACGTGATTGTATGAGGTATCATCAGTAAGTTCGCAGATGACACGAAAATTAGTGGTGTCGTCAATAGTGAGTAGGAAAGCCTTAGATTAAAGGACTATGTAGATGGGCTGGTAAGATGGGCGGAGCAGTGGGAAATGTAATTTAATCTTGAGAAGTGTGAGGTAATGCATTTTGGGAGGACTAACAAGGCAAGAGAATATACAATGGATGGTAGGACCCTAGAAAGTGCAGAAGGTCAGAGGAGATTCACCAGGATTTTGCGTCGCTGGAACATTTCAGCGATGAAGAGAGACTGAAAAGGCTGGGATGTTTTCCGTGAAGCAGAAAACTCTTAGAGTGGACATGATTGAGGAAAACCAAATTAGGAGGGGCTTTGATAGGTTAGATAGACAGAAACTTGTTCCCTTCTCCGAGGGGTCAATAACCAGGGGTCATAGATTTAAGGTAAGGGGCCAGAGGTTTAAAGGGGGTTTGAGGAATATATTTTTCTCCCAGAGGGTGGTTGGAATCTGGTATACACTGCCTGAAGGGGTAGGAGAGGCAGGAACCCTGACAACAATTAAATATTTAGATGAGCACTTGAAACGCCATAGTATACAAGGCTACAGGCCATGTGCTGGAAAAATGGGATTGGAATAGAAAGGTGCTGTTGGGCAGCACAGACATGATGGGCCGAAGGGCCTGTTTCTGTGCTGTATAACTCTCACTCTATGACATTGAAGACACACTGACGTTGATACTTGAGAAGGATAAATTGAGTCTTCCTCCACACCACAGTGAGGTAAAATCACCCACCGTGAACAGAGGGTAGAGTAGGGAGAAACAAAGCACAGGCTGGGGATGGAGCTTGGGATCTTCCTGTGCTCGTTGGGTGGGGCTCAGTGCCAGACTGGTTGAGAACAGCTCACTCATCAGAGGCTGTGGATGGAGTCTGGGATCTCCCTGTCCTCTGTATTGGGCTCAGTACCATACCATGTGGTTAACCCTCATTGTGTGATTCTAATTGCTGCCACTCTCTCTCTTGCAGTGGGTCTGGGAGTTCCTGACTGATCACAATGTCCTGATCCTTTCCCCACATCACACACACTCAAGTTGGATGAGCCGCTGGTGGTGATGCAGGAGATGGAGAACTCCAGACTTCCATCCACTCCACAGTGAGGGACGATCATACACTGATAACGACTGGTACAACAGGGTGTTAGCTCAGCAGAGGCCAGGAATGGGGCCTGGGATCTCCCTGTGCTCTGTATTGGGCTCAGTACTGTACTGTGTGTTTAACCCTCATTGTGTTGTTCTAATTGCTGCCTCTCTCTCTCTCTCTCTTGCAGTGGGTCTGGGAGTTCCTGACTGATCACAATGTCCTGATCCTTTCCACACATCACACACACTCAAGTTGGATGAGCCGCTGGTGGTGATGCAGGAGATGGAGAACTCCAGCCTTCCATCCACTCCACAGTGAGGGACGATCATACACTGATAACAACTGTTACAACAAGGTGTTAGCTCAGCAGAGGCCAGGAATGGGGCCTGGGATCTTTCTGTGCTCTAAGAATGGGGATCAGTACCACATTATGTGAGAGCAGCTCACTTAGGTCAGGCTGGGGATGGAGCCCGGGATCTTCCTGTGCTCTGTGTCTGGTATTCAGTGCCACACTTTCTCAGAATAGTTCACAGCACAGTCTGGAGATGGAGGCTGGGATCATCCTGTGCTCACTCAGCACAGGTTGGGGATGGAGGCTGGGATCTTCCTGTGCTCACTCAGCGCAGGCTGTGGATGGAGGCTGGGATCTTCCTGTGCTCACTCAGCACAGGTTGGGGATGGAGTCTGGGATCTCCCTGTGCTCTGTATTGGGCTCAGTACTGTACTGTGCGTTTAACCCTCATTGTGTTGTTCTAATTGCTGCCTCTCTCTCTCTCTCTCTCTTGCAGTGGGTCTGGGAGTTCCTGACTGATCACAATGTCCTGATCCTTTCCACATCACACACACTCAAGTTGGATGAGCCGCTGGTGGTGATGCAGGAGATGGAGAACTCCAGCCTTCCATCCACTCCACAGTGAGGGACGATCATACACTGATAACAACTGTTACAACAAGGTGTTAGCTCAGCAGAGGCCAGGAATGGGGCCTGGGATCTTTCTGTGCTCTAAGAATGGGGATCAGTACCACATTATGTGAGAGCAGCTCACTTAGGTCAGGCTGGGGATGGAGCCCGGGATCTTCCTGTGCTCTGTGTCTGGTATTCAGTGCCACACTTTCTCAGAATAGTTCACAGCACAGTCTGGAGATGGAGCCTGGGATCTTCCTGTGCTCACTCAGCAGAGGCTGCGGATGGATGCTGGGATCTTCCTGCGCTCTGTATAGATTTCCCGTACATCTTGTGTCTTTGAACACATTTACATGAAGTGTGGTCAGCTGGATAAGCTCGAGCTGTACGTTTCAGGAAGGGTTATTGAGGGGAATGTGTTTGATGTGGTGTATCTGGATTCCCAAAAGGTGTTTGGTTCAGTGACATGTAATAGAATTACCAGCAAAACTGCAGCCCATGGAATAAAAAGGAGAAAAACAGAAAGGATAGGAAATGGGCTGAGTGAGAGGAAACAGAGTGTTGTGATGAACTGTTATTATTTAGACTGGAGGAAGATATATAGTGCAGTTCCCCAGGTACTGATGTTAGGATCAGTTATTAATAATCCAGGCAGGACATATTGTTAATTTTCACACATGACACAAAACTTGGAAATATTGTGAACTGTGAAGAGGATAGTGAGAGTCTTCAGGAGGATATAGACAGGCTGGTGGGAGGAACAGACACGTGACAGATGAAATTTCATACAGAGAAATGTGAGGTGATACCTATGATGGAGAATTCTCTCGAGTTACTCTGAGGACAGTGTCTTATTTGTGGTGTTGTGATTTCAATTTCTGTGATTTGTGGAATCTCTTTGAGCCACAGGTACACCGATGAGAATCTATTTCTGTATCTGTGTACCTGACACTGAGCTGACACTGTTCCAGTAAAAAGGGCTCTCCCTGCAGTCACTAACTCAGATATAAATTATTATCCACTATTCAGCTTAATAAAGAATGAGGTTGGATTAAGTTCTATTTTGTGAGACATTATCTTTAAAAAGCAGCTTTTTCTGAGAAGCAGGAACTTGTCTCCCACTGCAGTGAATTGAATTTTTATTATTGACCCTGACCCATGCAGTTAAACAGGTCAGTTTACCTGTCTCATTGTCACCAATGTCTCAGGGTTGTCCAATCAGACAGTTTGATGTTTGAAGTGACAGGGATTGTATTATTTGTTTGTTCTGTCTGTCCCTCCTTCATATTTCTATTTTAATATACCGTGTTCTATTGATACTGTTGTGTTTATCTGACTGTCAGTAATATGATGTTGTAAGATGAGAGTCTCAGAGCAGGAATCCTTTGTTTGCAAATCAGGTGTCCAATGAACCGATCAGTGACTGCTCCACGACAACCTAAAATTATAATTTCTCACAGAAAATGTGGTCAGATTTTGTAGTTATATGGGTTGAAAATGAATTCTACCTTATTAATGTCGAGAGTGATAGAGTTGTTCAGCTCAGAAGCAGGACTTTCGGCCCATTGTGTCTGTGTCGGCCATCAAGCACCTATCTATTCTAATCCCATTTTCCAGCACTTGGCCTGTAGCCTTGTATACTATGGCATTTCAAGTGCTCTTCTAAATACCTCTTAAATGTTGAGTGTTCTGGCCTCGACCACCTCTTCAGACAGTGTGTTCCAGATTCCAACCACCCTCTGGGTGAAAACACTTTGCCTCAAATCTCCTCTGTATCTCCTGCCCCTAACCTTAAATCGATATCCCCTGGTTATTGACACCTCCGCTATGGGAAAATGTTTCTTCCTATCTATCCTATCAATGCCCCTCATATACCTCAATCATATCCCCTCTCAGACTTCTCTGCTGGAAGGAAAACAACCCGAGCTTATCCCGTCTGTCTACATAGCTGAAATGCTCCAGGCCAGGCAACATCCTGGTGAATCTCATCTGCACCTTCCCTAATGCAATCTATACTACAGGAAGGATGTGATGGCACTGGAGAGGGTGCAGAGGAGATTCACCAGGAGGCTGCCTGGGCTGGAGCATTTCAGCTATGAAGACAGACTGAAAAGGCTTGGGTTGTTTACCTTAGTGTGCAGAAGACTGAGTGGGAACATGATTGAGGTATACAAAATTCTGAGAGTCACTGACAGGTTAGACAGGAAGAAATATTTTCCTTTATCAAAGGGGTCAATAACCAGGTGGCATAGATTTAAGGTGAGGGGCAGGATGTTTAAAGGGGATTTGAGGAAAACATGTTTTAACCCAGAGGGTGGTTGGAATCTGCAACGAACTGCCAGAAGGTGGTACAGGAAGAAACACTCACATTTAAGTATTTAGATGACCACTTGAAACGCCATAGAATACAAGGCTACGACCAAATGCTGGAAAATGGGATTAGAATAGATAGGTGCCCAATGGCCGACATAGACACGATGGGCCGAAGGGCCTGTTTCTGTGCTGTATAACTCAGACTCTATGACATTGACGACACACTGACAGTGATCCAGGAGATGGATAAATCGAGTATTTATACACACCACAGTGAGGTAAAATCACCCACCGTGAACAGAGGGTCGAGTGGGGGGTAGTACAGCACAGGCTGGGGATGGATCCTGGGATCTTCCTGTGCTCTGTTTGGAGCTCAGTACCAGACTGGGTACATACCTTTAATTATATCTGTCTAATTCCCACCTCTCTCTCTTGCAGTCAGTCTGTGTGTAACTGAGTAAACAGATTGTTCTGCCCCATTCCAATATCGCCCACATTGAAGATGGCCGACACACTGACAGTGATACAGGAGATGGATAAATCGAGTCTTCATATACACCACAGTGAGGTAAAATCACCCACAGTGAACAGAGGGTCGAGTGGGGGGTAGTACAGCACAGGCTGGGAATGGATCCTGGGATCTTCCTGCTCTGTGTGTGACCCAGTATCACACTGGTTATGTACCTCTCATTGTGTGGGTCTAATTGCTGCCTCTCTGTCTTGCAGTTAGTTTGGGAATTCCTGACTGAGCAGAATGTCCTGTTCCCGTCCCCACATGAAGCATCAGCAAGTTGGATTAGCAGCTGTATTGATGCAGGAGATTGAGGAGTCCAGCCTTTGATACACTCTGCAGTGAGGTAAGATCACCCCCTGATAACATACAATAGAGCAGGGGGCCAACTCAGCATCGGTATGGGATGGGTCATGGAGCTTGTAAGCACATAAAGAATAGAGCTCAGTACTACACAACACAGGAGGGAGATGGAGCCTGGGACCTTCCTGTTCACTATGTGGGCCTCAGTATCACAATAGAAAAAATCAGCTCACACAGAACAGGCTGGAGCTGGAGCCTGGGATCTTCCTGTTCACCAAGTGGGGCTCAGTATCACAACAGATAAAAGCAGCTCACACAGCACAGGCTGGGAATTGAGCCTGCGATTTTGCTGTTCACAATGTGGGGCTCAGTACCATACCAGGTGAGAACCGCTCAGTCATCACAGGTGCAGAGACTGCTCCAATGTAGATTAATGATCATTCTCTTAATATATAACTCAAAATGGTTTCACAGGAGTTTTATAGACTGTTCCCTGTTCTTCAGATGGTGATTGTTCTGTTGATGATTTACAGTCAGTCCTTTCTTAATTGAACAAAGAACAAAGAACAGGACAGCAAAGGAACAGGCCATTCGGCCCTCTACGCCTGCGCCGGTCTTGATGCCTACCGAAACTAACACCTTCTGCACTTCTGGGGCCCATATCCCTCTATTCCCTTCTATTCATATATTTGTCAAGATGTCTCTTAAATGTAGCTGTCGTATCTGCTTCCACCACCTCCCCTGGCAGCAAGTCCCAGGCACTCAGCACCCTCTGTGTAAACAAACTTGCCTCGCACATCCGCTATAAACTTTGCCCCTTGCACCTTAAACCTATGTCCCCGAGTAACTGATTCTTCCACTCTGGGAAAACGCTTCTGACTATCCACTCTGTCCATGCCGCTCATAACTTTGTAAACCTCTATCATGTCGCCCCTCCACCTCCATCGTTCCAGTGAAAACAATCCGAGTTTTCCACCCTCTCCTCATAGCTAATGCCCTCCAGACCAGGCAACATCCTGGTAAACTTCCTCTTTACCCTCTCCAAAGCCTCCACGTCCTTCTAGTAGTGTGGCGACCAGAATTGCACGCAATAAGGTTCTGTACAGCTGCAACATGACTTGCCAATTTTTATACTCTATGCCCCGACCGATGAAGGCATGCATGCCATATGTCGCTTTGACTACCTTATCCACCTGCGTTGACACTTTCAGTGACATGTGGACCTGTACGCCCAGATCTCTGTGCCTGTCAATACTCCTAAGGGTTCTGTCATTTACTGCATCCCTCCCACCTGCATTCGACCTTCCAAAATGTATGACCTCACATTTGTCCAGATTAAATTCCATCTGTCATTTCTCTGCCCAAGTCTCCAACCGATCGAGATCCTGCTGTATCCTCTGAAAATCCTCATCATTATCCGCAACTCCGCCAACCTTTGTGTCGTCCGCAAACTTACTAATCAGACCAGCTAAATTTTCCTCCAAATCATTTATATATACGACAAACAGCAAAGGTCCCAGCACTGAATCTTGTGGAACACCACTAGTCACATCCCTCCATTCAGAAAAACACCCATCCACTGTTACCCTCTGTCTTCTGTGACCAAGCCAGTTCTGTATCCATCTTGCCAACTCACCTCTGATCCCGTGTGACTTCACCTTTTGCACCAGTCTGCCATGCGGGACCTTGTCAAAGGCTTTACTAAAGTCCATATAGACAACATCCACCACCCTTCCCTCATCAATCATCTTCGTCACTTCCTCAAAAAACTCAATCAGATTAGTAAGACACGACCTCCCCCTCACAAAACCATGCTGTTCCTCGCTAATAAGTTCATTTGTTTCCAAATGGGAGTAAATCCTGTCCCGAAGAATCCTCTCTAATAGTTTCCCTACCACTGACGTAAGGCTCACCGGCTTATTTTTTCCTGGATTATCCTTGCCACCCTTCTTAAACAAAGGAACAACATTGGCTATTCTCCAGTCCTCTGGGACCTCACCTGTAGCAAATGAGGATGCAAAAATTTCTGTCAAAGCCCCAGCAATTTCTTCCCTTGCCTCCTTCAGTATTCCAGGGTAGATCCCATCAGGCCCTGGGGACTTATCTACCTTAATGCTTTGCAAGACACCCAACACCACCTTCTTTTTGATAATGAGATGACTGTGGCTATCTGCACTCCCTTCCCTAGACTCATCAACCACCAAGTCCTTCTCCTTGGTGAAAACTGATGCAAAGTACTCACTTAGCACCTCGCCAATGTCCTCTGGCTCCATGCATAGATTCCCATCTCTGTCCTTGTGTGGGCCAACCCTTTCCCTGGTTACCCTCTTGCTCTTTATATATGTATAAAAAGCCTTGGGATTTTCCTTAATCCTGTTTGCCAATGAGTTTTCATGTCCCCTTTTAGCCCTCCTAACTTCTTGCTCTAGTTCCTTCCTACTGTCTTTATATTCCTCAAGTGCTTCATCTGTTCCTAGCCTTCCAGCCCTTACAAATGCTTCCTTTTTCTTTTTGACTAGGCTCGCAATATCCCCTGGATTCTAATCAACTGACGTTTGAAAGACTCCCACATGTCAGATGTTGATTTACCCTTAAACAACCACCCCCAATCTAAATTCTTCAGTTCCTGCCTAATATTGTTGTAATTAGCCTTCCCCCAATTTAGCACCTTCACCCGAGGACTACTCTTATACTTATTCACAAGTACCTTAATACTTATGGAATTATGGTCACTACTCCTGGAATGCTCCCCCACTGAAACTTAGACCACCTGGCCGGACTCTTTCCCCAATACCAGGTCCAGAATGGCCCCATCCCTCGTTGGACTATCTATATACTGTTTCAAGAAGCCCTCCTGGATGCTGCTCACAAATTCTGCCCCATCCAAGCCCCTAGCACTAAGTGAGTCCCAGTCAATATTGGGGAAGTAAAAATCACCCACCACTACAACCCTGTTATCTTTACGTCTTTCCAAACTCTGTCTGCATATCTGCTCCACTACCTCCCGCTGGCTGTTGGGAGGCCTGTAGTAAACCCCAAACATCGTGACTGCATCCTTCCGATTCCTGAGCTCCACCCATATTGCATCGCTGCAGGACCCCTCTGAGGTGTCCTCCTGCAGTACAGTTGTTATATTCTCCTTAACCATTAATGCAACTCCCCCACACCTTTTACATCTCCCTCCATCCCGCCTGAAGCTTCTAAAACTTGGAACATTTAACATTTGGATAGTGATTGTTCTGTAGGTGATTTACGGTCAGTCCTTCAATAATTGGACAGTGATTGTTCTGTAGGTGATTTACGGTCAGTCCATTAATAATTGGACAGTGATTGTTCTGAATGTGATTTACGGTCAGTCCTTTAATAATTGGACAGTGATTGTTCTGTCGGTGATTTACGGTCAGTCCTTTAATAATTGGACAGTGATTGTTCTGTCGGTGATTTACGGTCAGTCCTTTAATAATTGGACAGTGATTGTTCTGTCGGTGATTTACGGTCAGTCATTTAATAATTGGACAGTGATTGTTCTGTAGGTGATTTACAGTCAGTCCTTTAATAATTGGACAGTGATTGTTCTGTATGTGATTTACGGTCAGTCCTTTAATAATTGGACAGTGATTGTTCTGTAGGTGATTTACGGTCAGTCCTTTAATAATTGGACAGTGATTGTTCTGTAGGTGATTTACAGTCAGTCCTTTAATAATTGGACAGTGATTGTTCTGTATGTGATTTACGGTCAGTCCTTTAATAATTGGACAGTGATTGTTCTGTAGGCGATTTCCGGTCAGTCCTTTAATAATTGGACAGTGATTGTTCTGTCGGTGATTTACGGTCAGTCCTTCAATAATTGGACAGTGATTGTTCTGTCGGTAATTTACGGTCAGTCCATTAATAATTGGACAGTGATTGTTCTGTAGGTGATTTACGGTCAGTCCATTAATAATTGGATAGTGATTGTTCTGTAGGTGATTTACGGTCAGTCCATTAATAATTGGACAGTGATTGTTCTGTAGGTGATTTACGGTCAGTCCATTAATAATTGGACAGTGATTGCTCTGTAGGTGATTTACGGTCAGTCCTTTAATAATTGGATAGTGATTGTTCTGTCGGTGATTTACGGTCAGACCTTTAATAATAGGACAGTGATTGTTCTGTCGGTGATTTACGGTCAGACCTTTAATAATTGGAGAGTGATTGTTCTGTAGGTGATTTACGGTCAGTCCTTTAATAATTGGATAGTGATTGTTCTGTAGGTGATTTACTGTCAGTCCTTTAATAATTGGACAGTGATTGTTCTGTCGGTGATTTACGGTCAGTCCTTCAATAATTGGACAGTGATTGTTCTGTCGGTGATTTACGGTCAGTCCTTTAATAATTGGACAGTGATTGTTCTGTCGGTGATTTACGGTCAGTCCTTCAATAATTGGACAGTGATTGTTCTGTAGGTGATTTACGGTCAGTCCTTTAATAATTGGACAGTGATTGTTCTGTAGGTGATTTACGGTCAGTCCTTTAATAATTGGACAGTGATTGTTCTGTCGGTGATTTACGGTCAGTCCTTCAATAATTGGACAGTGATTGTTCTGTCGGTAATTTACGGTCAGTCCTTTAAAAATTGGACAGTGATTGTTCTGTAGGTGATTTACGGTCAGTCCATTAATAATTGGACAGTGATTGTTCTGTAGGTGATTTACGGTCAGTCCTTTAATAATTGGACAGTGATTGTTCTGTAGGTGATTTACGGTCAGTCCTTTAATAATTGGATAGTGATTGTTCTGTAGGTGATTTACTGTCAGTCCTTTAATAATTGGATAGTGATTGTGCTGTCGGTGATTTACGGTCAGTCCTTTAATAATTGGACAGTGATTGTTCTGTCGGTGATTTACGGTCAGTCCTTTAATAATTGGACAGTGATTGTTCTGTAGGTGATTTATGGTCAGTCCTTTAATAATTGGACAGTGATTGTTCTGTCGGTGATTTACGGTCAGTCCTTCAATAATTGGACAGTGATTGTTCTGTCGGTGATTTACGGTCAGTCCTTTAATAATTGGACAGTGATTGTTCTGTAGGTGATTTACGGTCAGTCCTTTAATAATTGGACAGTGATTGTTCTGTAGGTGATTTACAGTCAGTCCTTTAATAATTGGACAGTGATTGTTCTGTAGGTGATTTACGGTCAGTCCTTTAATAATTGGACAGTGATTATTCTGTAGGTGATTTACGGTCAGTCCTTTAATAATTGGACAGTGATTGTTCTGTAGGTGATTTACGGTCAGTCCTTGAATAATTGGACAGTGATTGTTCTGTCGGTGATTTACGGTCAGTCCTTCAATAATTGGACAGTGATTGTTCTGTCGGTGATTTACGGTCAGTCCTTTAATAATTGGACAGTGATTGTTCTGTCGGTGATTTACGGTCAGTCCATTAATAATTGGACAGTGATTGTTCTGTAGGTGATTTACGGTCAGTCCATTAATAATTGGACAGTGATTGTTCTGTAGGTGATTTACGGTCAGTCCTTTAATAATTGGACAGTGATTGTTGTGTCGGTGATTTAAGGTCAGTCCTTTAATAATTGGACAGTGATTGTTCTGTCGGTGATTTACGGTCAGTCCTTTAATAATTGGACAGTGATTGTTCTGTCGGTGATTTACGGTCAGTCCTTTAATAATTGGACAGTGATTGTTCTGTCGGTGATTTACGGTCAGTCCTTTAATAATTGGACAGTGATTGTTCTGTCGGTGATTTACGGTCAGTCCTTTAATAATTGGACAGTGATTGTTCTGTCGGTGATTTACGGTCAGTCCTTTAATAATTGGACAGTGATTGTTCTGTCGGTGATTTACGGTCAGTCCTTTAATAATTGGACAGTGATTGTTCTGTCGGTGATTTACGGTCAGTCATTTAATAATTGGACAGTGATTGTTCTGTCGGTGATTTACGGTCAGTCCTTTAATAATTGGACAGTGATTGTTCTGTCGGTGATTTACGGTCAGTACTTTAATAATTGGACAGTGATTGTTCTGTCGCTGATTTATGGTCAGTCCTTTAATAATTGACAGTGATTGTTCTGTATGTGATTTACGGTCAGTCCTTGAATAATTGGACAGTGATTGTTCTGTAGGTGATTTATGGTCAGTCCTTTAATAATTGGACAGTGATTGTTCTGTCGGTGATTTACGGTCAGTCCTTTAATAATTGGACAGTGATTGTTCTGTCGGTGATTTACGGTCAGTCCTTTAATAATTGGACAGTGATTGTTCTGTAGGTGATTAACGGTCAGTCCTTTAATAATTGGACAGTGATTGTTCTGTCGGTGATTTACGGTCAGTCCTTTAATAATTGGACAGTGATTGTTCTGTCGGTGATTTACGGTCAGTCCTTTAATAATTGGACAGTGATTGTTCTGTCGGTGATTTACGGTCAGTCCTTTAATAATTGGACAGTGATTGTTCTGTAGGTGATTTACGGTCAGTCCTTTAATAATTGGACAGTGATTGTTCTGTCGGTGATTTACGGTCAGTCCTTTAATAATTGGACAGTGATTGTTCTGTAGGTGATTTACGGTCAGTCCTTTAATAATTGGACAGTGATTGTTCTGTCGGTGATTTACGGTCAGTACTTTAATAATTGGACAGTGATTGTTCTGTCGGTGATTTACGGTCAGTCCTTTAATAATTGACAGTGATTGTTCTGTATGTGATTTACGGTCAGTCCTTTAATAATTGGACAGTGATTGTTCTGTAGGCGATTTATGGTCAGTCCTTTAATAATTGGACAGTGATTGTTCTGTCGGTGATTTACTGTCAGTCCTTTAATAATTGGACAGTGATTGTTCTGTAGGTGATTTACGGTCAGTCCATTAATAATTGGACAGTGATTGTTCTGTAGGTGATTTACGGTCAGTCCATTAATAATTGGACAGTGATTGTTCTGTAGGTGATTTACGGTCAGTCCTTTAATAATTGGACAGTGATTGTTCTGTCGGTGATTTACGGTCAGTCCTTTAATAATTGGACAGTGATTGTTCTGTAGGTGATTTACGGTCAGTCCTTTAATAATTGGACAGTGATTGTTCTGTAGGTGATTTACGGTCAGTCCTTTAATAATTGGACAGTGATTGTTCTGTAGGTGATTTACGGTCAGTCCTTTAATAATTGGACAGTGATTGTTCTGTCGGTTATTTACGGTCAGTACTTTAATAATTGGATAGTGATTGTTCTGTAGGTGATTTACGGTCAGTCCTTTAATAATTGGACAGTGATTGTTCTGTCGGTTATTTACGGTCAGTCCTTTAATAATTGGACAGTGATTGTTCAGTAGGTGATTTACGGTCAGTCCTTTAATAATTGGACAGTGATTGTTCTGTCGGTGATTTACGGTCAGTCCTTTAATAATTGACAGTGATTGTTCTGTATGTGATTTACGGTCATTCCTTTAATAATTGGACAGTGATTGTTCTGTAGGTGATTTATGGTCAGTCCTTTAATAATTGGACAGTGATTGTTCTGTAGGAGATTTATGGTCAGTCCTTTAATAATTGGACAGTGATTGTTCTGTCGGTGAATTACGGTCAGTCCTTTAATAATTGGACAGTGATTGTTCTGTCGGTGATTTACGGTCAGTCCTTTAATAATTGGACAGTGATTGTTCTGTCGGTGATTTACGGTCAGTCCTTTAATAATTGGACAGTGATTGTTCTGTCGGTGATTTACGGTCAGTCCTTTAATAATTGGACAGTGATTGTTCTGTCGGTGATTTACGGTCAGTCCTTTAATAATTGGACAGTGATTGTTCTGTCGGTGATTTACGGTCAGTCCTTTAATAATTGGACAGTGATTGTTCTGTCGGTGATTTACGGTCAGTCCTTTAATAATTGGACAGTGATTGTTCTGTCGGTGATTTACGGTCAGTCCTTTAATAATTGGACAGTGATTGTTCTGTCGGTGATTTACGGTCAGTCCTTTAATAATTGGACAGTGATTGTTCTGTAGGTGATTTACGGTCAGTCCTTTAATAATTGGACAGTGATTGTTCTGTAGGTGATTTACGGTCAGTCCTTTAATAATAGGACAGTGATTGTTCTGTAGGTGATTTACGGTCAGTCCTTTAATAAATGGACAGTGATTGTTCTGTAGGTGATTTACGGTCAGTCCTTTAATAATTGGACAGTGATTGTTCTGTAGGTGATTTACGGTCAGTCCTTTAATAATAGGACAGTGATTGTTCTGTAGGTGATTTACGGTCAGTCCTTTAATAAATGGACAGTGATTGTTCTGTAGGTGATTTACGGTCAGTCCTTTAATAATTGGACAGTGATTGTTCTGTAGGTGATTTACGGTCAGTCCTTTAATAATTGACAGTGATTGTTCTGTATGTGATTTACGGTCAGTACTTTAATAATTGGACAGTGATTGTTCTGTCGGTGATTTACGGTCAGTCCTTTAATGATTGACAGTGATTGTTCTGTATGTGATTTACGGTCAGTCCTTTAATAATTGGACAGTGATTGTTCTGTCGGTGATTTACGGTCAGTCCTTTAATAATTGGACAGTGATTGTTCTGTCGGTGATTTACGGTCAGTCCTTTAATAATTGGACAGTGATTGTTCTGTCGGTGATTTACGGTCAGTCCTTTAATAATTGGACAGTGATTGTTCTGTCGGTGATTTACGGTCAGTCCTTTAATAATTGGACAGTGATTGTTCTGTCGGTGATTTACGGTCAGTCCTTTAATAATTGGACAGTGATTGTTCTGTCGGTGATTTACGGTCAGTCCTTTAATAATTGGACAGTGATTGTTCTGTCGGTGATTTACGGTCAGTCCTTTAATAATTGGACAGTGATTGTTCTGTCGGTGATTTACGGTCAGTCCTTTAATAATTGGACAGTGATTGTTCTGTCGGTCATTTACGGTCAGTCCTTTAATAATTGGATAGTGATTGTTCTGTAGGTGATTTACGGTCATTCCTTTAATAATTGGACAGTGATTGTTCTGAAGGTGATTTATGGTCAGTCCTTTAATAAATGGAAAGTGATTGTTCTGCAGGTGATTTACGGTCAGTCCTTTAATAATTGGACCGTGATTGTTCTGTAGGTGATTTACGGTCAGTCCTTTAATAATTGGACAGTGATTGTTCTGAAGGTGATTTATGGTCAGTCCTTTAATAAATGGAAAGTGATTGTTCTGCAGGTGATTTACGGTCAGTCCTTTAATAATTGGACCGTGATTGTTCTGTAGGTGATTTACGGTCAGTCCTTTAATAATTGGACAGTGATTGTTCTGTCGGTGATTTACGGTCAGTCCTTTAATAATTGGACAGTGATTGTTCTGTAGGTGATTTATGGTCAGTCCTTTAATAAATGGAAAGTGATTGTTCTGTAGGTGATTTACGGTCAGTCCTTTAATAATTGGACAGTGATTGTTCTGTAGGTGATTTACGGTCAGTCCTTTAATAATAGGACAGTGATTGTTCTGTCGGTGATTTACGGTCAGTCCTTTAATAATTGGACAGTGATTGTTCTGTAGGTGATTTACGGTCAGTCCTTTAATAATAGGACAGTGATTGTTCTGTAGGTGATTTACGGTCAGTCCTTTAATAATTGGACAGTGATTGTTCTGTCGGTGATTTACGGTCAGTCCTTTAATAATTGGACAGTGATTGTTCTGTAGGTGATTTATGGTCAGTCCTTTAATAAATGGAAAGTGATTGTTCTGTAGGTGATTTACGGTCAGTCCTTTAATAATTGGACAGTGATTGTTCTGTAGGTGATTTACGGTCAGTCCTTTAATAATAGGACAGTGATTGTTCTGTAGGTGATTTACGGTCAGTCCTTTAATAATTGGACAGTGATTGTTCTGTAGGTGATTTATGGTCAGTCCTTTAATAAATGGAAAGTGATTGTTCTGTAGGTGATTTACAGTCAGTCCTTTAATAATTGGACAGTGATTGTTCTGTAGGTGATTTACGGTCAGTCCTTTAATAATAGGACAGTGATTGTTCTGTAGGTGATTTACGGTCAGTCCTTTAATAATTGGACAGTGATTGTTCTGTAGGTGATTTACGGTCAGTCCTTTAATAATAGGACAGTGATTGTTCTGTCGGTCATTTACGGTCAGTCCTTTAATAATTGGACAGTGATTGTTCTGTCGGTGATTTACGGTCAGTCCTTTAATAATTGGACAGTGATTGTTCTGTCGGTGATTTACGGTCAGTCCTTTAATAATTGGACAGTGATTGTTCTGTCGGTGATTTACGGTCAGTCCTTTAATAATTGTATAGTGATTGTTCTGTAGGTGATTTACGGTCAGTTCTTTAATAATTGGACAGTGATTGTTCTGTAGGTGATTTACGGTCAGTCCTTTAATAATAGGACAGTGATTGTTCTGTAGGTGATTTACGGTCAGTCCTTTAATAATTGGACAGTGATTGTTCTGTCGGTGATTTACGGTCAGTCCTTTAATAAATGGACAGTGATTGTTCTGTAGGTGATTTACGGTCAGTCCTTTAATAATTGGATAGTGATTGTTCTGTAGGTGATTTACGGTCAGTCCTTTAATAAATGGATAGTGATTGTTCTGTAGGTGATTTATGGTCAGTCCTTTAATAATTGGACAGTGATTGTTCTGTAGGTGATTTACGGTCAGTCCTTTAATAATTGGACAGTGATTGTTCAGTAGGTGATTTACGGTCAGTCCTTTAATAATTGGACAGTGATTGTTCTGTCGGTGATTTACGGTCAGTCCTTTAATAAATGGATAGTGATTGTTCTGTAGGTGATTTACGGTCAGTCCTTTAATAATTGGACAGTGATTGTTCTGTCGGTCATTTACGGTCAGTCCTTTAATAATTGGACAGTGATTGTTCTGTCGGTCATTTACGGTCAGTCCTTTAATAATTGGACAGTGATTGTTCTGTCGGTGATTTACGGTCAGTCCTTTAATAATTGGACAGTGATTGTTCTGTCGGTGATTTACGGTCAGTCCTTTAATAATTGTATAGTGATTGTTCTGTAGGTGATTTACTGTTAGTCCTTTAATAATTGGATAGTGATTGTTCTGTAGGTGATTTACGGTCAATCCTTTAATAATTGGATAGTGATTGTTCTGTAGGTGATTTACAGTCAGTCCTTTAATAATTGGACAGTGATTGTTCTGTAGGTGATTTACGGTCAGTCCTTTAATAATTGGACAGTGATTGTTCTGTAGGTGATTTACGGTCATTCCTTTAATAATTGGACAGTGATTGTTCTGAAGGTGATTTACGGTCAGTCCTTTAATAATTGGACAGTGATTGTTCTGAAGGTGATTTACGGTCAGTCCTTTAATAATTGGATAGTGATTGTTCTGTAGGTGATTTACGGTCAGTCCTTTAATAATTGGATAGTGATTGTTCTGTCGGTGATTTACGGTCAGTCCTTTAATAATTGGACAGTGATTGTTCTGTAGGTGATTTACGGTCAGTCCTTTAATAATTGGACAGTGATTGTTCTGTAGGTGATTTACGGTCAGTCCTTTAATAATTGGATAGTGATTGTTCTGTAGGTGATTTACGGTCAGTCCTTTAATAATTGGACAGTGATTGTTCTGTCGGTGATTTACGGTCAGTCCTTTAATAATTGGACAGTGATTGTTCTGTCGGTGATTTACGGTCAGTCCTTTAATAATTGGACAGTGATTGTTCTGTATGTGATTTACGGTCAGTCCTTTAATAATTGGACAGTGATTGTTCTGTAGGTGATTTACGGTCTGTCCTTTAATAATTGGACAGTGATTGTTCTGTAGGTGATTTACGGTCAGTCCTTTAATAATTGGACAGTGATTGTTCTGCAGGTGATTTACGGTCAGTCCTTTAATAATTGGATAGTGATTGTTCTGTAGGTGATTTACGGTCAGTCCTTTAATAATTGGACAGTGATTGTTCTGTCGGTGATTTACGGTCAGTCCTTTAATAATTGGACAGTGATTGTTCTGTAGGTGATTTACAGTCAGTCCTTTAATAATTGGACAGTGATTGTTCTGTAGGTGATTTACGGTCAGTCCTTTAATAATTGGAGAGTGATTGTTCTGTAGGTGATTTACGGTCAGTCCTTTAATAATTGGACAGTGATTGTTCTGTAGGTGATTTACGGTCAGTCCTTTAATAATTGGATAGTGATTGTTCTGTAGGTGATTTACGGTCAGTCCTTTAATAATTGGACAGTGATTGTTCTGTAGGTGATTTACGGTCAGTCCTTTAATAATTGGACAGTGATTGTTCTGTAGGTGATTTACGGTCAGTCCTTTAATAATTGGACAGTGATTGTTCTGTAGGTGATTTACAGTCAGTCCTTTAATAATTGGATAGTGATTGTTCTGTAGGTGATTTACGGTCAGTCCTTTAATAATTGGACAGTGATTGTTCTGTAGGTGATTTACGGTCAGTCCTTTAATAATTGGACAGTGATTGTTCTGTAGGTGATTTACGGTCAGTCCTTTAATAATTGGACAGTGATTGTTCTGTAGGTGATTTACAGTCAGTCCTTTAATAATTGGACAGTGATTGTTCTGTCGGTGATTTACAGTCAGTCCTTTAATAATTGGATAGTGGTTGTTCTGTAGGTGATTTACGGTCAGTCCTTTAATAATTGGATAGTGATTGTTCTGTAGGTGATTTACGGTCAGTCCTTTAATAATTGGATAGTGATTGTTCTGTAGGTGATTTACGGTCAGTCCTTTAATAATTGGACAGTGATTGTTCTGCAGGTGATTTACAGTCAGTCCTTTAATAATTGGATAGTGATTGTTCTGTAGGTGATTTACGGTCAGTCCTTTAATAATTGGACAGTGATTGTTCTGTAGGTGATTTACGGTCAGTCCTTTAATAATTGGACAGTGATTGTTCTGTTGGTGATTTACGGTCAGTCCTTTAATAATTGGATAGTGATTGTTCTGTAGGTGATTTACGGTCAGTCCTTTAATAATTGGATAGTGGTTGTTCTGTAGGTGATTTACGGTCAGTCCTTTAATAATTGGACAGTGATTGTTCTGTAGGTGATTTACGGTCAGTCCTTTAATAATTGGACAGTGATTGTTCTGTAGGTGATTTCCGGTCAGTCCTTTAATAATTGGACAGTGGTTGTTCTGTAGGTGATTTACGGTCAGTCCTTTAATAATTGGACAGTGATTGTTCTGTAGGTGATTTACGGTCAGTCCTTTAATAATTGGACAGTGATTGTTCTGTAGGTGATTTACGGTCAGTCCTTTAATAATTGAACAGTGATTGTTCTGTAGGTGATTTACGGTCAGTCGTTTATTAATTGGACAGTGATTGTTCTGTAGGTGATTGACGGTCAGTCCTTTAATAATTGGACAGTGATTGTTCTGTAGGTGATTTACGGTCAGTCCTTTAATAATTGGACAGTGATTGTTCTGTAGGTGATTTACAGTCAGTCCTTTAATAATTGGACAGTGATTGTTCTGTCGGTGATTTACAGTCAGTCCTTTAATAATTGGATAGTGGTTGTTCTGTAGGTGATTTACGGTCAGTCCTTTAATAATTGGATAGTGATTGTTCTGTAGGTGATTTACGGTCAGTCCTTTAATAATTGGATAGTGATTGTTCTGTAGGTGATTTACGGTCAGTCCTTTAATAATTGGACAGTGATTGTTCTGCAGGTGATTTACAGTCAGTCCTTTAATAATTGGATAGTGATTGTTCTGTAGGTGATTTACGGTCAGTCCTTTAATAATTGGACAGTGATTGTTCTGTAGGTGATTTACGGTCAGTCCTTTAATAATTGGACAGTGATTGTTCTGTTGGTGATTTACGGTCAGTCCTTTAATAATTGGATAGTGATTGTTCTGTAGGTGATTTACGGTCAGTCCTTTAATAATTGGATAGTGGTTGTTCTGTAGGTGATTTACGGTCAGTCCTTTAATAATTGGACAGTGATTGTTCTGTAGGTGATTTACGGTCAGTCCTTTAATAATTGGACAGTGATTGTTCTGTAGGTGATTTCCGGTCAGTCCTTTAATAATTGGACAGTGGTTGTTCTGTAGGTGATTTACGGTCAGTCCTTTAATAATTGGACAGTGATTGTTCTGTAGGTGATTTACGGTCAGTCCTTTAATAATTGGACAGTGATTGTTCTGTAGGTGATTTACGGTCAGTCCTTTAATAATTGAACAGTGATTGTTCTGTAGGTGATTTACGGTCAGTCGTTTATTAATTGGACAGTGATTGTTCTGTAGGTGATTGACGGTCAGTCCTTTAATAATTGGACAGTGATTGTTCTGTAGGTGATTTACGGTCAGTCCTTTAATAATTGGACAGTGATTGTTCTGCAGGTGATTTACAGTCAGTCCTTTAATAATTGGACAGTGATTGTTCTGTAGGTTATTTACAGTCAGTCCTTTAATAATTGGACAGTGGTTGTTCTGTAGGTTATTTACAGTCAGTCCTTTAATAATTGGACAGTGATTGTTCTGTAGGTGATTTACAGTCAGTCCTTTAATACTTGGACAGTGATTGTTCTGTCGGTGATTTACGGTCAGTCCTTTAATAATTGGACAGTGGTTGTTCTGTAGGTTATTTACAGTCAGTCCTTTAATAATTGGACAGTGATTGTTCTGTAGGTTATTTACAGTCAGTCCTTTAATAATTGGACAGTGGTTGTTCTGTAGGTTATTTACAGTCAGTCCTTTAATAATTGGACAGTGATTGTTCTGTAGGTGATTTACAGTCAGTCCTTTAATAATTGGACAGTGGTTGTTCTGTAGGTTATTTACAGTCAGTCCTTTAATAATTGGACAGTGATTGTTCTGTAGGTGATTTACGGTCAGTCCTTTAATAATTGGACAGTGATTGTTCTGTAGGTGATTTCCAGTCAGTCCTTTAATAATTGGATAGTGATTGTTCTGTAGGTGATTTACGGTCAGTCCTTTAATAATTGGACAGTGGTTGTTCTGTAGGTGATTTACGGTCAGTCCTTTAATAATTGGACAGTGGTTGTTCTGTAGGTGATTTACAGTCAGTCCTTTAATAATTGACAGTGATTGTTCTGTAGGTGATTTACGGTCAGTCCTTTATTGTTTGGATTGACATTTCTCTGATGAAGAATTGTGAACAATCCCTTATCATTTAAATGCACGAATAATTCTCCCTTGGAAGTTTTTGTTTAAGTGAGGATTTTCCTAATGTTGCTTTATAGACAATCCCTCATAACATGTGATGGAAAATTCTCTTGAGTTTCTTTATGTACAGTCCCTTATTTGTGGTGACGTGATTTCCATTTCTGAGATTTGTGGAATCTCTTTGAGCCCCATATACACAGATGTAAATATATTTCTGTATCTGTGTGTCCATTATTCAGCTTAATAAAGGATGAGTTTGGAATAAGTTCTCATTTTGTGATACGTTATCGATATAAAGCAGGTCTTTTCTGAGAAGCAGGAACTTGTTTCCCACTGCAGTGAATTGAATTTTCATTATTGACCCTGACCCATGCAGTTAAACAGGTCAGTTTACCTGTCTCATTGTCACCAATGTCTCAGGGTTGTCCAATCAGACAGTTTGATGTTTGAAGTGACAGGGATTGCATTATTTGTTTGTTCTGTCTGTCCCTCCTTCATATTTCTATTTTAATATACCGTGTTCTATTGATACTGTTGTGTTTATCTGACTGTCAGTAATATGATGTTGTAAGGTGAGAGTCTCAGAGCAGGAATCCTTTGTTTGTAAATCAGGTGTCCAATGAACCGATCAGTAACTGCTCCATGACAACCTAAAATCATCATTTCTCACAGAAAATGTGGTCAGAATTTATAGTTATATGGGTTGAAAATGAATTCTACCTTATTAATCTCATAGAGTGATAGAGTTATTCCGCTCAGAAACAGGCCTTTCAGCCCATCGTGTCTGTGCCGGCCATCAAGCACCTATATGTTGTAATCCCATTTTCCAGCACTTGTCCTGTAGCCTTGTATACTATGGCATTTCAAGTGTTCATCTAAATACTTAAATGTTGAGTGTTCTTGCTTCGACCACCTTTTCAGGCAGTGTGTTCCAGATTCCAACCACCCGCTGGGTGAAAACATTTTGCCTCAAATCTCCTCTGTATCTCCTGCCCCTAACCTTAAATCGATATCCCCTGGTTGACACCTTATTGACACCTCCGCAATGGGAAAATGTTTCTTCCAATCTATCCTATCAAAGCCCCTCATAATTTTGTATACCTCAATCATGTCCCACCTCAGACTTCTCTGCTGGAAGGAAAACAACCCTCGCCTTTTCAGTCTCTCTTCATAGCTGAAATGCTCTAGCCCACGCAACATTCTGGTGAATCACCTCTGCACCTTCTGTTGTGCAATCACATCCTTCCTATAGTGTGTTGACCAGAACCATACACAGTACTCCAGCTGTGGCTTACCCAGAGTTTTATGCAGCTTCATTATAGCATCCCTGCTCTGATATTCTATGCCTCAGCTAATAAAGGCAAGTATCCCAGAAGCCTTTCTAACCATCTTATCTACCTGTGCTGTTGCCTTCAGTAATATATGGACAAGTACACCCCATTCCCTCTGACCCTCTGTACTGTCCAGGGTCATACCATCCATTGTATATTCCCTTGCCTTATTAGTCCTCCCAAAATGCATCACCTCACACTTCTCAGGATTAAATTCAATTTGCCACTGCTTTGCCCATCTTACCTGCCCATCTATATCATCCTGTAATCTAAGGATTTCCTCCTTACTATTTACAATACCATCATTCTTTGTGTCATCTGAGAACTTACTGATCATACCACCTATATTCAGGTCTAAATCATTAATGTACACTACAAACAGCAAGAGTCCCAGCATCGATCCCTGTGGTACACCACTGGTCACAGACTTCCATTCGCAAAATCAACCCTCGACCATCACCCTCTGCCTCCTGCCACTAAGCCAGTTTTGGATCCAATTTGAAATTCTAGTAAACAAGTGAGTGAATGTTTCTGAACAGTCTACAACTGTGTAAATTTTTATCGCATGTTATCACTCTTTCTCTCTGGGTGTCTGAGCATTCAGCTGCTTTGTTCTGAGCTCTTAACCTCAGTCAGTTTGTCTGTGTTGGGTTAGGTGCTCGTTCAGCACCAGTCAGGAATGGAGCCTGAGATCTTCCTCTGTGCGGTACGCAGTAACATACTCTGTGAGATCCGTTGACTCTGCACAGACTGGGATCTTCCTGTGCTCTGTGTATGCATCTCAGCACCTGACTGGCTGAGATCAGTTCACTCTGCAAAGGCCAGGAATGGAGCCTGGGATCTTTCTGTGCTCTGTATGGAACTCAGTACCAGACTGGGTACATATCTTTAATTATATCTATCCAATTCCCGCCTCTCTCCCCTGCAGCCAGTCTGGGTGTACCTGAGTGAGCAGATTGATCTTCCCCATTCAGATATCTCACACACTGGGGGAACAGACAGGCGTTTCTGTGGCCGCAAATGAGACTCCAGGATTGTATGTTGCCTCCCTGGTGCTCGGGTCAAGGATGTCTCAGAGCGGCTGCTGGACATTCTGAAGGGAGAGGGTGAATAGTCAGAGATCGTGGTACACATTGGTACCAACGACATAGGTAGAAATAGGGATGAGTTCCTGCAACAAGAATTTAGGGTGCGAGGAAGCAGATTAAAAAGGAGGACCTCTAAGGTTGCAATCTCTGGATTCCTCCCGGTGCCACGTGCTAATGACTTTAGAAATAGGAGGATAGAGCAGATGAATATCTGGCTGAGGAGATCATGCAGGAAGGAGGGCTTCAGTTTCCTGGATCACTGGGTATATTTTTGGCAAAAGTGGGACTTGTCCAAGTTGGACAGGTTGCACCTGAACTGGAATGGGACAAGCATCCTTGTTTGGAGGTTTGTTCGTTCTTGGTTGGGGGGTTGGGGGTAGGCGGTTAAACTAATCGGCAGGGGGTTGGGATACAGAGCGGAGGTACAGTAGAGGGTAATGTGGAACAGAACGTGAGTCTGCTGGAAGGCAGAGCAAATATAGACCTGGTAAGGCAGAAGAGAAAAATGCAAGGTTGGATTGTAACTATTTCAAAAACAGGAGTCTCATTAGTAAGGTAGATAAATTGAGGTTGTTGATTAGCACAAAGCATTATGATATTGCTATCACAGAGACATGGTTGTGGGCGGGGCAGGACTGGCAGCTCAATATTCCAGGGTATAGAATCTTCAAGTGTGACAGGGGAGGGGGTAAAAGTGGAGGTGGCATTGCACTGTTGATCAAGGAGTCATTTACTGCAGTAAGAAGGGATGATATCTTAGAAGGTTCCTTAAATGAGGCCATATGGGTGGAACTTAAAAACATAAAGGGGGCAATCACCTGGCTGGGAGTGTACTACAGGCTGCCAAACAGTCAGAGAGAGATAGAGGAGCAGATATATAGGCAAATTTCAGGGGTGCAAAAATAATAGGGTAGTATTAGTAGGGGATTTCAACTTCCCTGATATCAACTGCGATAGTCTTAGTGCAAAAGGCTTAAAGGGGAATGAATTCTTAAAATGCATACAGGAGAGCTTTTTGAGCCAGTGCATCAGACGTCCTACAAGAGAAGGGGCAGTACTGGACCTAACACTAGGGAATGAAACTGGACAAGTGGTAGAAGTGTCAGGGAGGGAGCATTTCGGTGCTAGTGACCATAACGCTAAGATTTAAGGTAGTTATGGATAAGGACAAAGACAGACCGAAACTAAAGGGACTGAATTGGGGGAAGGCCGATTTTAAGATGATAAAACAGGATGGGGCCAAAGTGGACTGTGAGCAGCTACTTGTAGGAAAGTCCATATCAGATCAATGGGTGTCATTCGAAGAGAAAATAGTGAGAGTTCAGAGCCAACATGCACCCGTTAAGGTGATGGGGAGGACTAACAGGTCCAGGGAACACTGGATGTCAAGAGATACAGAGGATTGGATCAGGAAAAAAAGGAAGCTTATTGCAGATTCAGAGTGCTGACAAACAGCGGAGGCACTAGAGGAGTATAGAAAGTGTAGGGGGGAACTTTAAAAAAGTAATTAGGAGAGCGAAGAGGGGACATGAAAAAATACTGGCAGGCAAGAGAAAGGAAAATCCTAAAGCAATTTATCAGTATGTCAAGGGCAAGAAGATAACCAGGGAAAGATTAGGGACCATTAGGCACCAAAGTGGCAACCTGTGTGTGGAGCCGGAGGGCACAGGTGAGGTTTTAAATGATTACTTTTCATCTGTGTTCACTATGGAGAAGGATGATCCTGGTGTAGAGATCAGGGAGGGGGATTGTGATATACTTGAACATGTTAGCATTGAAAGGGAGGAAGTATTAGCAGTTTTAGTGGGCTTGAAAGTAGATAAATCCCCAGGCTCAGATGAAATGTATCCCTGGCTGTTATGTGAGGCAAGAGAGGCGATTGCAGGGGCTTTGTAACAAGTTTTCAAATCCTCTTTATCCAGAGGAAAGGTACCAGAGGACTGGAGGATAGTGAATGTGGTACCATTATTTAAGAAGGGTAGCAGGGATATGCTAGGTATTTATAGGTCAGTGAGTCTAACATCAGTGGTAGGGAAACGATTGGAAAAAGATGCGAGGGACAGGATTATTCTCCACTTGGAGAGGCGGGGATTAATCAGGGATAGTCAGCATGGCTTTTTCAGGGGGAGATCGTGTCTGACTAACTTGATTGAATTTTTCGAGGAGATGCCCAGATGTGTAGATGAAGGTAAAGCAGTCGATGTAGTCTACATGGACTTCAGTAAGGGTTTTGTTAAGGTCCCACATGGGAGATTGGTTGAGAAGGTAATAGCCCATGGGATCCAGGGCAATTTGGCAAATTCGATCCAAAAGTGGCTTTGTGGCAGGAGGCAGAGGGTAACAGGCGAGGGCTGTTATTGCGATTGGAAGCCTGTGACCAGTGGTGCACCACAGGGATCGGTGCTGTGACCCTAGCTGTTTGTAGTGCACATTAATGACTTAGATGTGAATATAGGAGGTATGATCAGTAAGTTCACAGATGATACAAAAATTACAGTGCGCAATATTATGGCTAATTGTTAAATTGGATGTTATCACTAATACACAGGTGATAATATTCCAGTTAATTGTTAAATTAGATATCATCACTAATACACAGGTGATAATATTCCAGTTAATTGTTAAATTAGATATCATCACTAATACACAGGTGATAATATTCCAGTTAATTGTTAAATTACGGCAGCGAGGCCTGGACAACGTATGCCAGCCAAGAGCGACGTCTCAATTCATTCCATCTTCGCTGCCTTCGGAGAATACTTGGCATCAGGTGGCAGGACTATATCTCCAACACAGAAGTCCTTGAAGCGGCCAACACCCCCAGCTTATACACACTACTGAGTCAGAGGCGCTTGAGATGGCTTGGCCATGTGAGCCGCATGGAAGATGGCAGGATCCCCAAAGACACATTGTACAGCGAGCTCGCCACTGGTATCAGACCCACCGGCCGTCCATGTCTCCGTTATAAAGACGTCTGCAAACGCGACATGAAATCGTGTGACATTGATCACAAGTCGTGGGAGTCAGTTGCCAGCATTCGCCAGAGCTGGCGGGCAGCCATAAAGACAGGGCTAAATTGTGGCGAGTCGAAGAGACTTAGTAGTTGGCAGGAAAAAAGACAGAGGCGCAAGGGGAGAGCCAACTGTGCAACAGCCCCAACAAACAAATTTCTCTGCAGCACCTGTGGAAGAGCCTGTCACTCCAGAATTGGCCTTTATAGCCACTCCAGGCGCTGCTTCACAAACCACTGACCACCTCCAGGCGCGTATCCATTGTCTCTCGAGATAAGGAGGCCCAAAAGAAGAAAAAAAGAAATTGTTAAATTAGATATCATCACTAATACACAGGGGATAATATTCCAGTTAATTGTTAAATTAGATATCATCACTAATACACAGGTGATAATATTCCAGTTAATTGTTAAATTAGATGTCATCACTAATACACAGGTGATAATATTCCAGTTAATTGTTAAATTAGATATCACTAATACACAGGTGATAATATTCCAGTTAATTGTTAAATTAGATATCATCACTAATACACAGGTGATAATATTCCAGTTAATTGTTAAATTAGATATCATCACTAATACACAGGGGATAATATTCCAGTTAATTGTTAAATTAGATATCATCACTAATACACAGGGGATAATATTCCAGTTAATTGTTAAATTAGATATCATCACTGATACACAGGTGATAATATTCCAGTTAATTGTTAAATTAGATATCATCACTAATACACAGGTGATAATATTCCAGTTAATTGTTAAATTAGATATCATCACTAATACACAGGTGATAATATTCCAGTTAATTGTTAAATTAGATATCATCACTAATACACAGGTGATAATATTCCTGTTAATTGTTAAACTAGATATCATCACTAATACACAGGGGATAATATTCCAGTTAATTGTTAAATTAGATATCATCACTAATACACAGGTGACACTATTCCAGTTAATTGTTAAATTAGATATCATCACTAATACACAGGTGATAATATTCCTGTTAATTATTAAACTAGATATCATCACTAATACACAGGTGATAATATTCCAGTTAATTGTTAAATTAGATATCATCACTAATACACAGGTGATAATATTCCAGTTAATTGTTAAACTAGATATCATCACTAATACACAGGTGATAATATTCCAGTTAATTGTTAAATTAGATATCATCACTAATACACAGGTGATAATATTCCAGTTAATTGTTAAATTAGATGTCATCACTAATACACAGGTGATAATATTCCAGTTAATTGTTAAATTAGATATCATCACTAATACACAGGTGATAATATTCCAGTTAATTGTTAAATTAGATATCATCACTAATACACAGGTGATAATATTCCAGTTAATTGTTAAATTAGATATCATCACTAATACACAGGTGATAATATTCCAGTTAATTGTTAAATTAGATGTCATCACTAATACACAGGTGATAATATTCCAGTTAATTGTTAAATTAGATGTCATCACTAATACACAGGGGATAATATTCCAGTTAATTGTTAAATTAGATATCATCACTAATACACAATGTATAATATTCTGGTTAATTGTTAAATTAGATATCATCACTAAGACACAGGTGATAATATTCCAGTTAATTGTTAAATTAGATATCATCACTAATACACAGGTGATAATATTCCAGTTAATTGTTAAATTAGATATCATCACTAATATACAGGTGATAATATTCCAGTTAATTGTTAAATTAGATATCATCACTAATACACAGGGGATAATATTCCAGTTAATTGTTAAATTAGATATCATCACTGATACACAGGTGATAATATTCCAGTTAATTGTTAAATTAGATATCATCACTAATACACAGGTGATAATATTCCAGTTAATTGTTAAATTAGATATCATCACTAATACACAGGGTATAATATTCCAGTTAATTGTTAAATTAGATATCATCACTGATACACAGGTGATAATATTCCAGTTAATTGTTAAATTAGATATCATCACTAATACACAGGTGATAATATTCCAGTTAATTGTTAAATTAGATGTCATCACTAATACACAGGTGATAATATTCCAGTTAATTGTTAAATTAGATATCATCACTAATATACAGGTGATAATATTCCGGTTAATTGTTAAATTAGATATCATCACTAATACACAGGTGATAATATTCCGGTTAATTGTTAAATTAGATATCATCACTAATACACAGGTGATAATATTCCAGTTAATTGTTATATTAGATATCATCACTAATACACAGGTGATAATATTCCAGTTAATTGTTAAATTAGATATCATCACTAATACACAGGTGATAATATTCCAGTTAATTGTTAAATTAGATATCATCACTAATACACAGGTGATAATATTCCAGGTAATTGTTATATTAGATATCATCACTAATACACAGGTGATAATATTCCAGTTAATTGTTAAATTAGATATCATCACTAATACACAGGTGATAATATTCCAGTTAATTGTTAAATTAGATATCATCACTAATACACAGGTGATAATATTCCAGTTAATTGTTAAATTAGATGTCATCACTAATACACAGGTGATAATATTCCAGTTAATTGTTAAATTAGATATCATCACTAATACACAGGTGATAATATTCCAGTTAATTGTTAAATTAGATATCATCACTAATACACAGGTGATAATATTCCAGTTAATTGTTAAATTAGATGTCATCACTAATACACAGGTGATAATATTCCAGTTAATTGTTAAATTAGATGTCATCACTAATACACAGGGGATAATATTCCAGTTAATTGTTAAATTAGATATCATCACTAATACACAGGTGATAATATTCTGGTTAATTGTTAAATTAGATATCATCACTAATACACAGGTGATAATATTCCAGTTAATTGTTATATTAGATATCATCACTAATACACAGGTGATAATATTCCAGTTAATTGTTAAATTAGATATCATCACTAATACACAGGGGATAATATTCCAGTTAATTGTTAAATTAGATATCATCACTAATATACAGGTGATAATATTCCAGTTAATTGTTAAATTAGATGTCATCACTAATACACAGGGGATAATATTCCAGTTAATTGTTAAATTAGATATCATCACTAATACACAGGGGATAATATTCCAGTTAATTGTTAAATTAGATATCATCACTAATACACAGGGGATAATATTCCAGTTAATTGTTAAATTAGATATCATCACTAATACACAATGTATAATATTCTGGTTAATTGTTAAATTAGATATCATCACTAATACACAGGTGATAATATTCTGGTTAATTGTTAAATTAGATATCATCACTAATACACAGGTGATAATATTCCAGTTAATTGTTATATTAGATATCATCACTAATACACAGGTGATAATATTCCAGTTAATTGTTAAATTAGATATCATCACTGATACACAGGTGATAATATTCCAGTTAATTGTTAAATTAGATATCATCACTAATACACAGGTGATAATATTCCAGTTAATTGTTAAATTAGATATCATCACTAATACACAGGTGATAATATTCCAGTTAATTGTTAAATTAGATATCATCACTAATACACAGGTGATAATATTCCAGTTAATTGTTAAATTAGATATCATCACTAATACACAGGTGATAATATTCCAGTTAATTGTTAAATTAGATATCATCACTAATACACAGGTGATAATATTCCAGTTAATTGTTAAATTAGATATCATCACTAATACACAGGTGATAATATTCCAGTTAATTGTTAAATTAGATATCATCACTAATACACAGGTGATAATATTCCAGTTAATTGTTAAATTAGATATCATCACTAATACACAGGTGATAATATTCCAGTTAATTGTTAAATTAGATATCATCACTAATACACAGGTGATAATATTCCAGTTAATTGTTAAATTAGATATCATCACTAATACACAGGTGATAATATTCCAGTTAATTGTTAAATTAGATATCATCACTAATACACAGGTGATAATATTCCAGTTAATTGTTAAATTAGATATCATCACTAATACACAGGTGATAATATTCCAGTTAATTGTTATATTAGATATCATCACTAATACACAGGTGATAATATTCCAGTTAATTGTTAAATTAGATATCATCACTAATACACAGGTGATAATATTCCAGTTAATTGTTATATTAGATATCATCACTAATACACAGGTGATAATATTCCAGTTAATTGTTAAATTAGATATCATCACTAATACACAGGTGATAATATTCCAGTTAATTGTTAAATTAGATATCATCACTAATACACAGGTGATAATATTCCAGTTAATTGTTAAATTAGATATCATCACTAATACACAGGTGATAATATTCCAGTTAATTGTTAAATTAGATATCATCACTAATACACAGGTGATAATATTCCAGTTAATTGTTAAATTAGATGTCATCACTAATACACAGGTGATAATATTCCAGTTAATTGTTAAATTAGATATCATCACTAATACACAGGTGATAATATTCCAGTTAATTGTTAAATTAGATATCATCACTAATACACAGGTGATAATATTCCAGTTAATTGTTAAATTACGGCAGCGAGGCCTGGACAACGTATGCCAGCCAAGAGCGACGTCTCAATTCATTCCATCTTCGCTGCCTTCGGAGAATACTTGGCATCAGGTGGCAGGACTATATCTCCAACACAGAAGTCCTTGAAGCGGCCAACACCCCCAGCTTATACACACTACTGAGTCAGAGGCGCTTGAGATGGCTTGGCCATGTGAGCCGCATGGAAGATGGCAGGATCCCCAAAGACACATTGTACAGCGAGCTCGCCACTGGTATCAGACCCACCGGCCGTCCATGTCTCCGTTATAAAGACGTCTGCAAACGCGACATGAAATCGTGTGACATTGATCACAAGTCGTGGGAGTCAGTTGCCAGCATTCGCCAGAGCTGGCGGGCAGCCATAAAGACAG
Source organism: Heterodontus francisci (assembly GCF_036365525.1). NCBI lineage: Eukaryota > Metazoa > Chordata > Chondrichthyes > Heterodontiformes > Heterodontidae > Heterodontus > Heterodontus francisci. Next base: position 825,786 of record NW_027140952.1, on the reverse strand, counting down.
GGCTAAATTGTGGCGAGTCGAAGAGACTTAGTAGTTGGCAGGAAAAAAGACAGAGGCGCAAGGGGAGAGCCAACTGTGCAACAGCCCCAACAAACAAATTTCTCTGCAGCACCTGTGGAAGAGCCTGTCACTCCAGAATTGGCCTTTATAGCCACTCCAGGCGCTGCTTCACAAACCACTGACCACCTCCAGGCGCGTATCCATTGTCTCTCGAGATAAGGAGGCCCAAAAGAAGAAAAAAAGAAATTGTTAAATTAGATATCATCACTAATACACAGGGGATAATATTCCAGTTAATTGTTAAATTAGATATCATCACTAATACACAGGTGATAATATTCCAGTTAATTGTTAAATTAGATGTCATCACTAATACACAGGTGATAATATTCCAGTTAATTGTTAAATTAGATATCACTAATACACAGGTGATAATATTCCAGTTAATTGTTAAATTAGATATCATCACTAATACACAGGTGATAATATTCCAGTTAATTGTTAAATTAGATATCATCACTAATACACAGGGGATAATATTCCAGTTAATTGTTAAATTAGATATCATCACTAATACACAGGGGATAATATTCCAGTTAATTGTTAAATTAGATATCATCACTGATACACAGGTGATAATATTCCAGTTAATTGTTAAATTAGATATCATCACTAATACACAGGTGATAATATTCCAGTTAATTGTTAAATTAGATATCATCACTAATACACAGGTGATAATATTCCAGTTAATTGTTAAATTAGATATCATCACTAATACACAGGTGATAATATTCCTGTTAATTGTTAAACTAGATATCATCACTAATACACAGGGGATAATATTCCAGTTAATTGTTAAATTAGATATCATCACTAATACACAGGTGACACTATTCCAGTTAATTGTTAAATTAGATATCATCACTAATACACAGGTGATAATATTCCTGTTAATTGTTAAACTAGATATCATCACTAATACACAGGTGATAATATTCCAGTTAATTGTTAAATTAGATATCATCACTAATACACAGGTGATAATATTCCAGTTAATTGTTAAACTAGATATCATCACTAATACACAGGTGATAATATTCCAGTTAATTGTTAAATTAGATATCATCACTAATACACAGGTGATAATATTCCAGTTAATTGTTAAATTAGATGTCATCACTAATACACAGGTGATAATATTCCAGTTAATTGTTAAATTAGATATCATCACTAATACACAGGTGATAATATTCCAGTTAATTGTTAAATTAGATATCATCACTAATACACAGGTGATAATATTCCAGTTAATTGTTAAATTAGATATCATCACTAATACACAGGTGATAATATTCCAGTTAATTGTTAAATTAGATGTCATCACTAATACACAGGTGATAATATTCCAGTTAATTGTTAAATTAGATGTCATCACTAATACACAGGGGATAATATTCCAGTTAATTGTTAAATTAGATATCATCAGTAATACACAATGTATAATATTCTGGTTAATTGTTAAATTAGATATCATCACTAAGACACAGGTGATAATATTCCAGTTAATTGTTAAATTAGATATCATCACTAATACACAGGTGATAATATTCCAGTTAATTGTTAAATTAGATATCATCACTAATATACAGGTGATAATATTCCAGTTAATTGTTAAATTAGATATCATCACTAATACACAGGGGATAATATTCCAGTTAATTGTTAAATTAGATATCATCACTAATACACAGGGGATAATATTCCAGTTAATTGTTAAATTAGATATCATCACTGATACACAGGTGATAATATTCCAGTTAATTGTTAAATTAGATATCATCACTAATACACAGGTGATAATATTCCAGTTAATTGTTAAATTAGATGTCATCACTAATACACAGGTGATAATATTCCAGTTAATTGTTAAATTAGATATCATCACTAATATACAGGTGATAATATTCCGGTTAATTGTTAAATTAGATATCATCACTAATACACAGGTGATAATATTCTGGTTAATTGTTAAATTAGATATCATCACTAATACACAGGTGATAATATTCCAGTTAATTGTTAAATTAGATATCATCACTAATACACAGGTGATAATATTCCAGTTAATTGTTAAATTAGATATCATCACTAATACACAGGTGATAATATTCCAGTTAATTGTTATATTAGATATCATCACTAATACACAGGTGATAATATTCCAGTTAATTGTTAAATTAGATATCATCACTAATACACAGGTGATAATATTCCAGTTAATTGTTATATTAGATATCATCACTAATACACAGGTGATAATATTCCAGTTAATTGTTAAATTAGATATCATCACTAATACACAGGTGATAATATTCCAGTTAATTGTTAAATTAGATATCATCACTAATACACAGGTGATAATATTCCAGTTAATTGTTAAATTAGATATCATCACTAATACACAGGTGATAATATTCCAGTTAATTGTTAAATTAGATGTCATCACTAATACACAGGTGATAATATTCCAGTTAATTGTTAAATTAGATGTCATCACTAATACACAGGGGATAATATTCCAGTTAATTGTTAAATTAGATATCATCACTAATACACAGGTGATAATATTCTGGTTAATTGTTAAATTAGATATCATCACTAATACACAGGTGATAATATTCCAGTTAATTGTTATATTAGATATCATCACTAATACACAGGTGATAATATTCCAGTTAATTGTTAAATTAGATATCATCACTAATACACAGGGGATAATATTCCAGTTAATTGTTAAATTAGATATCATCACTAATATACAGGTGATAATATTCCAGTTAATTGTTAAATTAGATGTCATCACTAATACACAGGGGATAATATTCCAGTTAATTGTTAAATTAGATATCATCACTAATACACAGGGGATAATATTCCAGTTAATTGTTAAATTAGATATCATCACTAATACACAGGGGATAATATTCCAGTTAATTGTTAAATTAGATATCATCACTAATACACAATGTATAATATTCTGGTTAATTGTTAAATTAGATATCATCACTAATACACAGGTGATAATATTCTGGTTAATTGTTAAATTAGATATCATCACTAATACACAGGTGATAATATTCTGGTTAATTGTTAAATTAGATATCATCACTAATACACAGGTGATAATATTCCAGTTAATTGTTATATTAGATATCATCACTAATACACAGGTGATAATATTCCAGTTAATTGTTAAATTAGATATCATCACTAATACACAGGTGATAATATTCCAGTTAATTGTTAAATTAGATATCATCACTAATACACAGGTGATAATATTCCAGTTAATTGTTAAATTAGATATCATCACTAATACACAGGTGATAATATTCCAGTTAATTGTTAAATTAGATATCATCACTAATACACAGGTGATAATATTCCAGTTAATTGTTAAATTAGATATCATCACTAATACACAGGTGATAATATTCCAGTTAATTGTTAAATTAGATATCATCACTAATACACAGGTGATAATATTCCAGTTAATTGTTAAATTAGATATCATCACTAATACACAGGTGATAATATTCCAGTTAATTGTTAAATTAGATATCATCACTAATACACAGGTGATAATATTCCAGTTAATTGTTAAATTAGATATCATCACTAATACACAGGTGATAATATTCCAGTTAATTGTTAAATTAGATATCATCACTAATACACAGGTGATAATATTCCAGTTAATTGTTAAATTAGATATCATCACTAATACACAGGTGATAATATTCCAGTTAATTGTTATATTAGATATCATCACTAATACACAGGTGATAATATTCCAGTTAATTGTTAAATTAGATATCATCACTAATACACAGGTGATAATATTCCAGTTAATTGTTATATTAGATATCATCACTAATACACAGGTGATAATATTCCAGTTAATTGTTAAATTAGATATCATCACTAATACACAGGTGATAATATTCCAGTTAATTGTTAAATTAGATATCATCACTGATACACAGGTGATAATATTCCAGTTAATTGTTAAATTAGATATCATCACTAATACACAGGTGATAATATTCCAGTTAATTGTTAAATTAGATATCATCACTAATACACAGGTGATAATATTCCAGTTAATTGTTAAATTAGATATCATCACTAATACACAGGTGATAATATTCCAGTTAATTGTTAAATTAGATATCATCACTAATACACAGGTGATAATATTCCAGTTAATTGTTAAATTAGATATCATCACTAATACACAGGTGATAATATTCCAGTTAATTGTTAAATTAGATGTCATCACTAATACACAGGTGATAATATTCCAGTTAATTGTTAAATTAGATATCATCACTAATACACAGGTGATAATATTCCAGTTAATTGTTAAATTAGATATCATCACTAATACACAGGTGATAATATTCCAGTTAATTGTTAAATTAGATATCATCACTAATACACAGGGGATAATATTCCAGTTAATTGTTAAATTAGATATCATCACTAATACACAGGTGATAATATTCCAGTTAATTGTTAAATTAGATATCATCACTAATACACAGGTGATAATATTCCAGTTAATTGTTAAATTAGATATCATCACTAATACACAGGGGATAATATTCCAGTTAATTGTTAAATTAGATATCATCACTAATACACAGGTGATAATATTCCAGTTAATTGTTAAATTAGATATCATCACTAATACACAGGTGATAATATTCCAGTTAATTGTTAAATTAGATATCATCACTAATACACAGGTGATAATATTCCAGTTAATTGTTAAATTAGATATCATCACTAATACACAGGTGATAATATTCCAGTTAATTGTTAAATTAGATATCATCACTAATACACAGGTGATAATATTCCAGTTAATTGTTAAATTAGATATCATCACTAATACACAGGTGATAATATTCCAGTTAATTGTTAAATTAGATATCATCACTAATACACAGGTGATAATATTCCAGTTAATTGTTAAATTAGATATCATCACTAATACACAGGTGATAATATTCCAGTTAATTGTTAAATTAGATATCATCACTAATACACAGGGGATAATATTCCAGTTAATTGTTAAATTAGATATCATCACTAATACACAGGTGATAATATTCCAGTTAATTGTTAAATTAGATATCATCACTGATACACAGGTGATAATATTCCAGTTAATTGTTAAATTAGATGTCATCACTAATACACAGGTGATAATATTCCAGTTAATTGTTAAATTAGATATCATCACTAATACACAGGGGATAATATTCCAGTTAATTGTTAAATTAGATATCATCACTAATACACAGGTGATAATATTCCAGTTAATTGTTAAATTAGATATCATCACTAATACACAGGTGATAATATTCCAGTTAATTGTTAAATTAGATATCATCACTAATACACAGGTGATAATATTCCAGTTAATTGTTAAATTAGATATCATCACTAATACACAGGTGATAATATTCCAGTTAATTGTTAAATTAGATGTCATCACTAATACACAGGTGATAATATTCCAGTTAATTGTTAAATTAGATATCATCACTAATACACAGGTGATAATATTCCAGTTAATTGTTAAATTAGATATCATCACTAATACACAGGTGATAATATTCCAGTTAATTGTTAAATTAGATATCATCACTAATACACAGGTGATAATATTCCAGTTAATTGTTAAATTAGATGTTATCACTAATACACAGGTGATAATATTCCAGTTAATTGTTAAATTAGATATCATCACTAATACACAGTGGATAATATTCCAGTTAATTGTTAAATTAGATATCATCACTAATACACAGGTGATAATATTCCAGTTAATTGTTAAATTAGATATCATCACTAATACACAGGTGATAATATTCCAGTTAATTGTTAAATTAGATATCATCACTAATACACAGGTGATAATATTCCAGTTAATTGTTAAATTAGATATCATCACTAATACACAGGTGATAATATTCCAGTTAATTGTTAAATTAGATATCATCACTAATACACAGGTGATAATATTCCAGTTAATTGTTAAATTAGATATCATCACTAATACACAGGTGATAATATTCCAGTTAATTGTTAAATTAGATATCATCACTAATACACAGGTGATAATATTCCAGTTAATTGTTAAATTAGATATCATCACTAATACACAGGTGATAATATTCCAGTTAATTGTTAAATTAGATATCATCACTAATACACAGGTGATAATATTCCAGTTAATTGTTAAATTAGATATCATCACTAATACACAGGTGATAATATTCCAGTTAATTGTTAAATTAGATGTCATCACTAATACACAGGTGATAATATTCCAGTTAATTGTTAAATTAGATATCATCACTAATACACAGGTGATAATATTCCAGTTAATTGTTAAATTACGGCAGCGAGGCCTGGACAACGTATGCCAGCCAAGAGCGACGTCTCAATTCATTCCATCTTCGCTGCCTTCGGAGAATACTTGGCATCAGGTGGCAGGACTATATCTCCAACACAGAAGTCCTTGAAGCGGCCAACACCCCCAGCTTATACACACTACTGAGTCAGAGGCGCTTGAGATGGCTTGGCCATGTGAGCCGCATGGAAGATGGCAGGATCCCCAAAGACACATTGTACAGCGAGCTCGCCACTGGTATCAGACCCACCGGCCGTCCATGTCTCCGTTATAAAGACGTCTGCAAACGCGACATGAAATCGTGTGACATTGATCACAAGTCGTGGGAGTCAGTTGCCAGCATTCGCCAGAGCTGGCGGGCAGCCATAAAGACAGGGCTAAATTGTGGCGGGTCGAAGAGACTTAGTAGTTGGCAGGAAAAAAGACAGAGGCGCAAGGGGAGAGCCAACTGTGCAACAGCCCCAACAAACAAATTTCTCTGCAGCACCTGTGGAAGAGCCTGTCACTCCAGAATTGGCCTTTATAGCCACTCCAGGCGCTGCTTCACAAACCACTGACCACCTCCAGGCGCGTATCCATTGTCTCTCGAGATAAGGAGGCCCAAAAGAAGAAAAAAAGAAATTGTTAAATTAGATATCATCACTAATACACAGGGGATAATATTCCAGTTAATTGTTAAATTAGATATCATCACTAATACACAGGTGATAATATTCCAGTTAATTGTTAAATTAGATGTCATCACTAATACACAGGTGATAATATTCCAGTTAATTGTTAAATTAGATATCACTAATACACAGGTGATAATATTCCAGTTAATTGTTAAATTAGATATCATCACTAATACACAGGTGATAATATTCCAGTTAATTGTTAAATTAGATATCATCACTAATACACAGGGGATAATATTCCAGTTAATTGTTAAATTAGATATCATCACTAATACACAGGGGATAATATTCCAGTTAATTGTTAAATTAGATATCATCACTGATACACAGGTGATAATATTCCAGTTAATTGTTAAATTAGATATCATCACTGATACACAGGTGATAATATTCCAGTTAATTGTTAAATTAGATATCATCACTAATACACAGGTGATAATATTCCAGTTAATTGTTAAATTAGATATCATCACTAATACACAGGTGATAATATTCCTGTTAATTGTTAAACTAGATATCATCACTAATACACAGGGGATAATATTCCAGTTAATTGTTAAATTAGATATCATCACTAATACACAGGTGACACTATTCCAGTTAATTGTTAAATTAGATATCATCACTAATACACAGGTGATAATATTCCTGTTAATTGTTAAACTAGATATCATCACTAATACACAGGTGATAATATTCCAGTTAATTGTTAAATTAGATATCATCACTAATACACAGGTGATAATATTCCAGTTAATTGTTAAACTAGATATCATCACTAATACACAGGTGATAATATTCCAGTTAATTGTTAAATTAGATATCATCACTAATACACAGGTGATAATATTCCAGTTAATTGTTAAATTAGATGTCATCACTAATACACAGGTGATAATATTCCAGTTAATTGTTAAATTAGATATCATCACTAATACACAGGTGATAATATTCCAGTTAATTGTTAAATTAGATATCATCACTAATACACAGGTGATAATATTCCAGTTAATTGTTAAATTAGATATCATCACTAATACACAGGTGATAATATTCCAGTTAATTGTTAAATTAGATGTCATCACTAATACACAGGTGATAATATTCCAGTTAATTGTTAAATTAGATGTCATCACTAATACACAGGGGATAATATTCCAGTTAATTGTTAAATTAGATATCATCACTAATACACAATGTATAATATTCTGGTTAATTGTTAAATTAGATATCATCACTAAGACACAGGTGATAATATTCCAGTTAATTGTTAAATTAGATATCATCACTAATACACAGGTGATAATATTCCAGTTAATTGTTAAATTAGATATCATCACTAATATACAGGTGATAATATTCCAGTTAATTGTTAAATTAGATATCATCACTAATACACAGGGGATAATATTCCAGTTAATTGTTAAATTAGATATCATCACTGATACACAGGTGATAATATTCCAGTTAATTGTTAAATTAGATATCATCACTAATACACAGGTGATAATATTCCAGTTAATTGTTAAATTAGATATCATCACTAATACACAGGGGATAATATTCCAGTTAATTGTTAAATTAGATATCATCACTGATACACAGGTGATAATATTCCAGTTAATTGTTAAATTAGATATCATCACTAATACACAGGTGATAATATTCCAGTTAATTGTTAAATTAGATGTCATCACTAATACACAGGTGATAATATTCCAGTTAATTGTTAAATTAGATATCATCACTAATATACAGGTGATAATATTCCGGTTAATTGTTAAATTAGATATCATCACTAATACACAGGTGATAATATTCTGGTTAATTGTTAAATTAGATATCATCACTAATACACAGGTGATAATATTCCAGTTAATTGTTATATTAGATATCATCACTAATACACAGGTGATAATATTCCAGTTAATTGTTAAATTAGATATCATCACTAATACACAGGTGATAATATTCCAGTTAATTGTTATATTAGATATCATCACTAATACACAGGTGATAATATTCCAGTTAATTGTTAAATTAGATATCATCACTAATACACAGGTGATAATATTCCAGTTAATTGTTATATTAGATATCATCACTAATACACAGGTGATAATATTCCAGTTAATTGTTAAATTAGATATCATCACTAATACACAGGTGATAATATTCCAGTTAATTGTTAAATTAGATATCATCACTAATACACAGGTGATAATATTCCAGTTAATTGTTAAATTAGATATCATCACTAATACACAGGTGATAATATTCCAGTTAATTGTTAAATTAGATGTCATCACTAATACACAGGTGATAATATTCCAGTTAATTGTTAAATTAGATGTCATCACTAATACACAGGGGATAATATTCCAGTTAATTGTTAAATTAGATATCATCACTAATACACAGGTGATAATATTCTGGTTAATTGTTAAATTAGATATCATCACTAATACACAGGTGATAATATTCCGGTTAATTGTTATATTAGATATCATCACTAATACACAGGTGATAATATTCCAGTTAATTGTTATATTAGATATCATCACTAATACACAGGTGATAATATTCCAGTTAATTGTTAAATTAGATATCATCACTAATACACAGGGGATAATATTCCAGTTAATTGTTAAATTAGATATCATCACTAATATACAGGTGATAATATTCCAGTTAATTGTTAAATTAGATGTCATCACTAATACACAGGGGATAATATTCCAGTTAATTGTTAAATTAGATATCATCACTAATACACAGGGGATAATATTCCAGTTAATTGTTAAATTAGATATCATCACTAATACACAGGGGATAATATTCCAGTTAATTGTTAAATTAGATATCATCACTAATACACAATGTATAATATTCTGGTTAATTGTTAAATTAGATATCATCACTAATACACAGGTGATAATATTCTGGTTAATTGTTAAATTAGATATCATCACTAATACACAGGTGATAATATTCCAGTTAATTGTTATATTAGATATCATCACTGATACACAGGTGATAATATTCCAGTTAATTGTTAAATTAGATATCATCACTGATACACAGGTGATAATATTCCAGTTAATTGTTAAATTAGATATCATCACTAATACACAGGTGATAATATTCCAGTTAATTGTTAAATTAGATATCATCACTAATACACAGGTGATAATATTCCAGTTAATTGTTAAATTAGATATCATCACTAATACACAGGTGATAATATTCCAGTTAATTGTTAAATTAGATATCATCACTAATACACAGGTGATAATATTCCAGTTAATTGTTAAATTAGATATCATCACTAATACACAGGTGATAATATTCCAGTTAATTGTTAAATTAGATATCATCACTAATACACAGGTGATAATATTCCAGTTAATTGTTAAATTAGATATCATCACTAATACACAGGTGATAATATTCCAGTTAATTGTTAAATTAGATATCATCACTAATACACAGGTGATAATATTCCAGTTAATTGTTAAATTAGATATCATCACTAATACACAGGTGATAATATTCCAGTTAATTGTTAAATTAGATATCATCACTAATACACAGGTGATAATATTCCAGTTAATTGTTAAATTAGATATCATCACTAATACACAGGTGATAATATTCCAGTTAATTGTTAAATTAGATATCATCACTAATACACAGGTGATAATATTCCAGTTAATTGTTATATTAGATATCATCACTAATACACAGGTGATAATATTCCAGTTAATTGTTAAATTAGATATCATCACTGATACACAGGTGATAATATTCCAGTTAATTGTTAAATTAGATATCATCACTAATACACAGGTGATAATATTCCAGTTAATTGTTAAATTAGATATCATCACTAATACACAGGTGATAATATTCCAGTTAATTGTTAAATTAGATATCATCACTAATACACAGGTGATAATATTCCAGTTAATTGTTAAATTAGATATCATCACTAATACACAGGTGATAATATTCCAGTTAATTGTTAAATTAGATATCATCACTAATACACAGGTGATAATATTCCAGTTAATTGTTAAATTAGATATCATCACTAATACACAGGTGATAATATTCCAGTTAATTGTTAAATTAGATGTCATCACTAATACACAGGTGATAATATTCCAGTTAATTGTTAAATTAGATGTCATCACTAATACACAGGTGATAATATTCCAGTTAATTGTTAAATTAGATATCATCACTAATACACAGGTGATAATATTCCAGTTAATTGTTAAATTAGATATCATCACTAATACACAGGGGATAATATTCCAGTTAATTGTTAAATTAGATATCATCACTAATACACAGGTGATAATATTCCAGTTAATTGTTAAATTAGATATCATCACTAATACACAGGTGATAATATTCCAGTTAATTGTTAAATTAGATATCATCACTAATACACAGGGGATAATATTCCAGTTAATTGTTAAATTAGATATCATCACTAATACACAGGTGATAATATTCCAGTTAATTGTTAAATTAGATATCATCACTAATACACAGGTGATAATATTCCAGTTAATTGTTAAATTAGATATCATCACTAATACACAGGTGATAATATTCCAGTTAATTGTTAAATTAGATATCATCACTAATACACAGGTGATAATATTCCAGTTAATTGTTAAATTAGATGTCATCACTAATACACAGGGGATAATATTCCAGTTAATTGTTAAATTAGATATCATCACTAATACACAGTGGATAATATTCCAGTTAATTGTTAAATTAGATATCATCACTAATACACAGGTGATAATATTCCAGTTAATTGTTAAATTAGATATCATCACTAATACACAGGTGATAATATTCCAGTTAATTGTTAAATTAGATATCATCACTAATACACAGGTGATAATATTCCAGTTAATTGTTAAATTAGATATCATCACTAATACACAGGTGATAATATTCCAGTTAATTGTTAAATTAGATATCATCACTAATACACAGGTGATAATATTCCAGTTAATTGTTAAATTAGATGTCATCACTAATACACAGGTGATAATATTCCAGTTAATTGTTAAATTAGATGTCATCACTAATACTCAGGGGATAATATTCCAGTTAATTGTTAAATTAGATATCATCACTAATACACAGGTGATAATATTCCAGTTAATTGTTAAATTAGATATCATCACTAATACACAGGTGATAATATTCCAGTTAATTGTTAAATTAGATGTCATCACTAATACACAGGTGATAATATTCCAGTTAATTGTTAAATTACGGCAGCGAGGCCTGGACAACGTATGCCAGCCAAGAGCGACGTCTCAATTCATTCCATCTTCGCTGCCTTCGGAGAATACTTGGCATCAGGTGGCAGGACTATATCTCCAACACAGAAGTCCTTGAAGCGGCCAACACCCCCAGCTTATACACACTACTGAGTCAGAGGCGCTTGAGATGGCTTGGCCATGTGAGCCGCATGGAAGATGGCAGGATCCCCAAAGACACATTGTACAGCGAGCTCGCCACTGGTATCAGACCCACCGGCCGTCCATGTCTCCGTTATAAAGACGTCTGCAAACGCGACATGAAATCGTGTGACATTGATCACAAGTCGTGGGAGTCAGTTGCCAGCATTCGCCAGAGCTGGCGGGCAGCCATAAAGACAGGGCTAAATTGTGGCGAGTCGAAGAGACTTAGTAGTTGGCAGGAAAAAAGACAGAGGCGCAAGGGGAGAGCCAACTGTGCAACAGCCCCAACAAACAAATTTCTCTGCAGCACCTGTGGAAGAGCCTGTCACTCCAGAATTGGCCTTTATAGCCACTCCAGGCGCTGCTTCACAAACCACTGACCACCTCCAGGCGCGTATCCATTGTCTCTCGAGATAAGGAGGCCCAAAAGAAGAAAAAAAGAAATTGTTAAATTAGATATCATCACTAATACACAGGGGATAATATTCCAGTTAATTGTTAAATTAGATATCATCACTAATACACAGGTGATAATATTCCAGTTAATTGTTAAATTAGATATCATCACTAATACACAGGTGATAATATTCCAGTTAATTGTTAAATTAGATATCATCACTAATACACAGGTGATAATATTCCAGTTAATTGTTAAATTAGATATCATCACTGATACACAGGTGATAATATTCCAGTTAATTGTTAAATTAGATATCATCACTAATACACAGGTGATAATATTCCAGTTAATTGTTAAATTAGATATCATCACTAATACACAGGGGATAATATTCCAGTTAATTGTTAAATTAGATGTCATCACTAATACACAGGTGATAATATTCCAGTTAATTGTTAAATTAGATATCATCACTAATACACAGGTGATAATATTCCAGTTAATTGTTAAATTAGATATCATCACTAATACACAGGTGATAATATTCCAGTTAATTGTTAAATTAGATATCACTAATACACAGGTGATAATATTCCAGTTAATTGTTAAATTAGATATCATCACTAATACACAGGTGATAATATTCCAGTTAATTGTTAAATTAGATATCATCACTAATACACAGGTGATAATATTCCAGTTAATTGTTAAATTAGATATCATCACTAATACACAGGTGATAATATTCCAGTTAATTGTTAAATTAGATATCACTAATACACAGGTGATAATATTCCAGTTAATTGTTAAATTAGATATCATCACTAATACACAGGTGATAATATTCCAGTTAATTGTTAAATTAGATATCATCACTAATACACAGGTGATAATATTCCAGTTAATTGTTAAATTAGATATCATCACTAATACACAGGTGATAATATTCCAGTTAATTGTTAAATTAGATATCATCACTAATACACAGGTGATAATATTCCAGTTAATTGTTAAATTAGATATCATCACTAATACACAGGTGATAATATTCCAGTTAATTGTTAAATTAGATATCATCACTAATACACAGGTGATAATATTCCAGTTAATTGTTAAATTAGATATCATCACTAATACACAGGTGATAATATTCCAGTTAATTGTTAAATTAGATGTCATCACTAATACACAGGTGATAATATTCCAGTTAATTGTTAAATTAGATATCATCACTAATACACAGGTGATAATATTCCAGTTAATTGTTAAATTAGATATCATCACTAATACACAGGGGATAATATTCCAGTTAATTGTTAAATTAGATATCATCACTAATACACAGGTGATAATATTCCAGTTAATTGTTAAATTAGATATCATCACTAATACACAGGTGATAATATTCCAGTTAATTGTTAAATTAGATATCATCACTAATACACAGGGGATAATATTCCAGTTAATTGTTAAATTAGATATCATCACTAATACACAGGTGATAATATTCCAGTTAATTGTTAAATTAGATATCATCACTAATACACAGGTGATAATATTCCAGTTAATTGTTAAATTAGATGTCATCACTAATACACAGGTGATAATATTCCAGTTAATTGTTAAATTAGATATCATCACTAATACACAGGTGATAATATTCCAGTTAATTGTTAAATTAGATATCATCACTAATACACAGGTGATAATATTCCAGTTAATTGTTAAATTAGATGTTATCACCAATACACAGGTGATAATATTCCAGTTAATTGTTAAATTAGATATCATCACTAATACACAGGGGATAATATTCCAGTTAATTGTTAAATTAGATATCATCACTAATACACAGGGGATAATATTCCAGTTAATTGTTAAATTAGATATCATCACTAATACACAGGTGATAATATTCCAGTTAATTGTTAAATTAGATATCATCACTAATACACAGGGGATAATATTCCAGTTAATTGTTAAATTAGATATCATCACTAATACACAGGTGATAATATTCCAGTTAATTGTTAAATTAGATATCATCACTAAAACACAGGTGATAATATTCCAGTTAATTGTTAAATTAGATATCATCACTAATACACAGTGGATAATATTCCAGTTAATTGTTAAATTAGATATCATCACTAATACACAGGTGATAATATTCCAGTTAATTGTTAAATTAGATATCATCACTAATACACAGGTGATAATATTCCAGTTAATTGTTAAATTAGATATCATCACTAATACACAGGTGATAATATTCCAGTTAATTGTTAAATTAGATATCATCACTAATACACAGGTGATAATATTCCAGTTAATTGTTAAATTAGATATCATCACTAATACACAGGTGATAATATTCCAGTTAATTGTTAAATTAGATATCATCACTCATACACAGGTGATAATATTCCAGTTAATTGTTAAATTAGATATCATCACTAATATACAGGTGATAATATTCCAGTTAATTGTTAAATTAGATATCATCACTAATACACAGGTGATAATATTCCAGTTAATTGTTAAATTAGATATCATCACTAATACACAGGTGATAATATTCCAGTTAATTGTTAAATTAGATATCATCACTAATACACAGGTGATAATATTCCAGTTAATTGTTAAATTAGATGTCATCACTAATACACAGGTGATAATATTCCAGTTAATTGTTAAATTAGATATCATCACTAATACACAGGTGATAATATTCCAGTTAATTGTTAAATTACGGCAGCGAGGCCTGGACAACGTATGCCAGCCAAGAGCGACGTCTCAATTCATTCCATCTTCGCTGCCTTCGGAGAATACTTGGCATCAGGTGGCAGGACTATATCTCCAACACAGAAGTCCTTGAAGCGGCCAACACCCCCAGCTTATACACACTACTGAGTCAGAGGCGCTTGAGATGGCTTGGCCATGTGAGCCGCATGGAAGATGGCAGGATCCCCAAAGACACATTGTACAGCGAGCTCGCCACTGGTATCAGACCCACCGGCCGTCCATGTCTCCGTTATAAAGACGTCTGCAAACGCGACATGAAATCGTGTGACATTGATCACAAGTCGTGGGAGTCAGTTGCCAGCATTCGCCAGAGCTGGCGGGCAGCCATAAAGACAGGGCTAAATTGTGGCGAGTCGAAGAGACTTAGTAGTTGGCAGGAAAAAAGACAGAGGCGCAAGGGGAGAGCCAACTGTGCAACAGCCCCAACAAACAAATTTCTCTGCAGCACCTGTGGAAGAGCCTGTCACTCCAGAATTGGCCTTTATAGCCACTCCAGGCGCTGCTTCACAAACCACTGACCACCTCCAGGCGCGTATCCATTGTCTCTCGAGATAAGGAGGCCCAAAAGAAGAAAAAAAGAAATTGTTAAATTAGATATCATCACTAATACACAGGGGATAATATTCCAGTTAATTGTTAAATTAGATATCATCACTAATACACAGGTGATAATATTCCAGTTAATTGTTAAATTAGATATCATCACTAATACACAGGTGATAATATTCCAGTTAATTGTTAAATTAGATATCATCACTAATACACAGGTGATAATATTCCAGTTAATTGTTAAATTAGATATCATCACTGATACACAGGTGATAATATTCCAGTTAATTGTTAAATTAGATATCATCACTAATACACAGGTGATAATATTCCAGTTAATTGTTAAATTAGATATCATCACTAATACACAGGGGATAATATTCCAGTTAATTGTTAAATTAGATGTCATCACTAATACACAGGTGATAATATTCCAGTTAATTGTTAAATTAGATATCATCACTAATACACAGGTGATAATATTCCAGTTAATTGTTAAATTAGATATCATCACTAATACACAGGTGATAATATTCCAGTTAATTGTTAAATTAGATGTCATCACTAATACACAGGTGATAATATTCCAGTTAATTGTTAAATTGGATATCATCACTAATACACAGGTGATAATATTCCAGTTAATTGTTAAATTAGATATCATCACTAATACACAGGTGATAATATTCCAGTTAATTGTTAAATTAGATGTCATCACTAATACACAGGTGATAATATTCCAGTTAATTGTTAAATTAGATATCATCACTAATACACAGGGGATAATATTCCAGTTAATTGTTAAATTAGATATCATCACTAATACACAGGTGATAATATTCCAGTTAATTGTTAAATTAGATATCATCACTAATACACAGGTGATAATATTCCAGTTAATTGTTAAATTAGATATCATCACTAATACACAGGTGATAATATTCCAGTTAATTGTTAAATTAGATATCATCACTAATACACAGGTGATAATATTCCAGTTAATTGTTAAATTAGATGTCATCACTAATACACAGGTGATAATATTCCAGTTAATTGTTAAATTAGATATCATCACTAATACACAGGTGATAATATTCCAGTTAATTGTTAAATTAGATATCATCACTAATACACAGGTGATAATATTCCAGTTAATTGTTAAATTAGATATCATCACTGATACACAGGTGATAATATTCCAGTTAATTGTTAAATTAGATATCATCACTAATACACAGGTGATAATATTCCAGTTAATTGTTAAATTAGATATCATCACTAATACACAGGTGATAATATTCCAGTTAATTGTTAAATTAGATGTTATCACTAATACACAGGTGATAATATTCCAGTTAATTGTTAAATTAGATATCATCACTAATACACAGGGGATAATATTCCAGTTAATTGTTAAATTAGATATCATCACTAATACACAGGGGATAATATTCCAGTTAATTGTTAAATTAGATATCATCACTGATACACAGGTGATAATATTCCAGTTAATTGTTAAATTAGATATCATCACTAATACACAGGTGATAATATTCCAGTTAATTGTTAAATTAGATATCATCACTAATACACAGGTGATAATATTCCAGTTAATTGTTAAATTAGATATCATCACTAATACACAGGTGATAATATTCCTGTTAATTGTTAAACTAGATATCATCACTAATACACAGGGGATAATATTCCAGTTAATTGTTAAATTAGATATCATCACTAATACACAGGTGACACTATTCCAGTTAATTGTTAAATTAGATATCATCACTAATACACAGGTGATAATATTCCTGTTAATTGTTAAACTAGATATCATCACTAATACACAGGTGATAATATTCCAGTTAATTATTAAATTAGATATCATCACTAATACACAGGTGATAATATTCCAGTTAATTGTTAAACTAGATATCATCACTAATACACAGGTGATAATATTCCAGTTAATTGTTAAATTAGATATCATCACTAATACACAGGTGATAATATTCCAGTTAATTGTTAAATTAGATGTCATCACTAATACACAGGTGATAATATTCCAGTTAATTGTTAAATTAGATATCATCACTAATACACAGGTGATAATATTCCAGTTAATTGTTAAATTAGATATCATCACTAATACACAGGTGATAATATTCCAGTTAATTGTTAAATTAGATATCATCACTAATACACAGGTGATAATATTCCAGTTAATTGTTAAATTAGATGTCATCACTAATACACAGGTGATAATATTCCAGTTAATTGTTAAATTAGATGTCATCACTAATACACAGGGGATAATATTCCAGTTAATTGTTAAATTAGATATCATCACTAATACACAATGTATAATATTCTGGTTAATTGTTAAATTAGATATCATCACTAAGACACAGGTGATAATATTCCAGTTAATTGTTAAATTAGATATCATCACTAATACACAGGTGATAATATTCCAGTTAATTGTTAAATTAGATATCATCACTAATATACAGGTGATAATATTCCAGTTAATTGTTAAATTAGATATCATCACTAATACACAGGGGATAATATTCCAGTTAATTGTTAAATTAGATATCATCACTGATACACAGGTGATAATATTCCAGTTAATTGTTAAATTAGATATCATCACTAATACACAGGTGATAATATTCCAGTTAATTGTTATATTAGATATCATCACTAATACACAGGTGATAATATTCCAGTTAATTGTTATATTAGATATCATCACTAATACACAGGTGATAATATTCCAGTTAATTGTTAAATTAGATATCATCACTAATACACAGGTGATAATATTCCAGTTAATTGTTATATTAGATATCATCACTAATACACAGGTGATAATATTCCAGTTAATTGTTAAATTAGATATCATCACTAATACACAGGTGATAATATTCCAGTTAATTGTTAAATTAGATATCATCACTAATACACAGGTGATAATATTCCAGTTAATTGTTAAATTAGATATCATCACTAATACACAGGTGATAATATTCCAGTTAATTGTTAAATTAGATGTCATCACTAATACACAGGTGATAATATTCCAGTTAATTGTTAAATTAGATGTCATCACTAATACACAGGGGATAATATTCCAGTTAATTGTTAAATTAGATATCATCACTAATACACAGGTGATAATATTCTGGTTAATTGTTAAATTAGATATCATCACTAATACACAGGTGATAATATTCCAGTTAATTGTTAAATTAGATATCATCACTAATACACAGGGGATAATATTCCAGTTAATTGTTAAATTAGATATCATCACTAATATACAGGTGATAATATTCCAGTTAATTGTTAAATTAGATGTCATCACTAATACACAGGGGATAATATTCCAGTTAATTGTTAAATTAGATATCATCACTAATACACAGGGGATAATATTCCAGTTAATTGTTAAATTAGATATCATCACTAATACACAATGTATAATATTCTGGTTAATTGTTAAATTAGATATCATCACTAATACACAGGTGATAATATTCCGGTTAATTGTTAAATTAGATATCATCACTAATACACAGGTGATAATATTCCAGTTAATTGTTATATTAGATATCATCACTAATACACAGGTGATAATATTCCAGTTAATTGTTATATTAGATATCATCACTAATACACAGGTGATAATATTCCAGTTAATTGTTAAATTAGATATCATCACTGATACACAGGTGATAATATTCCAGTTAATTGTTAAATTAGATATCATCACTAATACACAGGTGATAATATTCCAGTTAATTGTTAAATTAGATATCATCACTAATACACAGGTGATAATATTCCAGTTAATTGTTAAATTAGATATCATCACTAATACACAGGTGATAATATTCCAGTTAATTGTTAAATTAGATATCATCACTAATACACAGGTGATAATATTCCAGTTAATTGTTAAATTAGATATCATCACTAATACACAGGTGATAATATTCCAGTTAATTGTTAAATTAGATATCATCACTAATACACAGGTGATAATATTCCAGTTAATTGTTAAATTAGATATCATCACTAATACACAGGTGATAATATTCCAGTTAATTGTTAAATTAGATATCATCACTAATACACAGGTGATAATATTCCAGTTAATTGTTAAATTAGATATCATCACTAATACACAGGTGATAATATTCCAGTTAATTGTTAAATTAGATATCATCACTAATACACAGGTGATAATATTCCAGTTAATTGTTAAATTAGATATCATCACTAATACACAGGTGATAATATTCCAGTTAATTGTTAAATTAGATATCATCACTAATACACAGGTGATAATATTCCAGTTAATTGTTAAATTAGATATCATCACTAATACACAGGTGATAATATTCCAGTTAATTGTTATATTAGATATCATCACTAATACACAGGTGATAATATTCCAGTTAATTGTTAAATTAGATATCATCACTAATACACAGGTGATAATATTCCAGTTAATTGTTATATTAGATATCATCACTAATACACAGGTGATAATATTCCAGTTAATTGTTAAATTAGATATCATCACTAATACACAGGTGATAATATTCCAGTTAATTGTTAAATTAGATATCATCACTGATACACAGGTGATAATATTCCAGTTAATTGTTAAATTAGATATCATCACTAATACACAGGTGATAATATTCCAGTTAATTGTTAAATTAGATATCATCACTAATACACAGGTGATAATATTCCAGTTAATTGTTAAATTAGATATCATCACTAATACACAGGTGATAATATTCCAGTTAATTGTTAAATTAGATATCATCACTAATACACAGGTGATAATATTCCAGTTAATTGTTAAATTAGATATCATCACTAATACACAGGTGATAATATTCCAGTTAATTGTTAAATTAGATGTCATCACTAATACACAGGTGATAATATTCCAGTTAATTGTTAAATTAGATATCATCACTAATACACAGGTGATAATATTCCAGTTAATTGTTAAATTAGATATCATCACTAATACACAGGTGATAATATTCCAGTTAATTGTTAAATTAGATATCATCACTAATACACAGGTGATAATATTCCAGTTAATTGTTAAATTAGATATCATCACTAATACACAGGTGATAATATTCCAGTTAATTGTTAAATTAGATATCATCAATAATACACAGGTGATAATATTCCAGTTAATTGTTAAATTAGATGTCATCACTAATACACAGGGGATAATATTCCAGTTAATTGTTAAATTAGATATCATCACTAATACACAGTGGATAATATTCCAGTTAATTGTTAAATTAGATATCATCACTAATACACAGGTGATAATATTCCAGTTAATTGTTAAATTAGATATCATCACTAATACACAGGTGATAATATTCCAGTTAATTGTTAAATTAGATATCATCACTAATACACAGGTGATAATATTCCAGTTAATTGTTAAATTAGATATCATCACTAATACACAGGTGATAATATTCCAGTTAATTGTTAAATTAGATATCATCACTAATACACAGGTGATAATATTCCAGTTAATTGTTAAATTAGATGTCATCACTAATACACAGGTGATAATATTCCAGTTAATTGTTAAATTAGATGTCATCACTAATACACAGGGGATAATATTCCAGTTAATTGTTAAATTAGATATCATCACTAATACACAAGGTATAATATTCCGGTTAATTGTTAAATTAGATATCATCACTAATACACAGGTGATAATATTCCAGTTAATTGTTAAATTAGATATCATCACTAATACACAGGTGATAATATTCCAGTTAATTGTTAAATTAGATATCATCACGAATACACAGGTGATAATATTCCAGTTAATTGTTAAATTAGATGTCATCACGAATACACAGGTGATAATATTCCTGTTAATTGTTAAATTAGATATCATCACTAATACACAGGTGATAATATTCCAGTTAATTGTTAAATTAGATATCATCACTAATACACAGGTGACACTATTCCAGTTAATTGTTAAATTAGATATCATCACTAATACACAGGTGATAATATTCCAGTTAATTGTTAAATTAGATGTCATCACTAATACACAGGTGATAATATTCCAGTTAATTGTTAAATTAGATATCATCACTAATACACAGGTGATAATATTCCAGTTAATTGTTAAATTAGATATCATCACTAATACACAGGGGATAATATTCCAGTTAATTGTTAAATTAGATATCATCACTAATACACAGGTGATAATATTCCAGTTAATTGTTAAATTAGATATCATCACTAATACACAGGTGATAATATTCCAGTTAATTGTTAAATTAGATATCATCACTAATACACAGGGGATAATATTCCAGTTAATTGTTAAATTAGATATCATCACTAATACACAGGTGATAATATTCCAGTTAATTGTTAAATTAGATATCATCACTGATACACAGGTGATAATATTCCAGTTAATTGTTAAATTAGATATCATCACTAATACACAGGTGATAATATTCCAGTTAATTGTTAAATTAGATATCATCACTAATACACAGGTGATAATATTCCAGTTAATTGTTAAATTAGATATCATCACTAATACACAGGTGATAATATTCCAGTTAATTGTTAAATTAGATGTCATCACTAATACACAGGTGATAATATTCCAGTTAATTGTTAAATTAGATATCATCACTAATACACAGGTGATAATATTCCAGTTAATTGTTAAATTAGATATCATCACTAATACACAGGGGATAATATTCCAGTTAATTGTTAAATTAGATATCATCACTAATACACAGGTGATAATATTCCAGTTAATTGTTAAATTAGATATCATCACTGATACACAGGTGATAATATTCCAGTTAATTGTTAAATTAGATATCATCACTAATACACAGGTGATAATATTCCAGTTAATTGTTAAATTAGATATCATCACTAAAACACAGGTGATAATATCCCAGTTAATTGTTAAATTAGATGTCATCACTAATACACAGGTGATAATATTCCAGTTAATTGTTAAATTAGATATCATCACTAATACACAGGTGATAATATTCCAGTTAATTGTTAAATTAGATATCATCACTAATACACAGGTGATAATATTCCAGTTAATTGTTAAATTAGATATCATCACTAATACACAGGTGATAATATTCCAGTTAATTGTTAAATTAGATGTCATCACTAATACACAGGTGATAATATTCCAGTTAATTGTTAAATTAGATATCATCACTAATACACAGGGGATAATATTCCAGTTAATTGTTAAATTAGATGTCATCACTAATACACAGGGGATAATATTCCAGTTAATTGTTAAATTAGATATCATCACTAATACACAGGTGATAATATTCCAGTTAATTGTTAAATTAGATATCATCACTAATACACAGGTGATAATATTCCAGTTAATTGTTAAATTAGATATCATCACTAATACACAGGTGATAATATTCCAGTTAATAGTTAAATTAGATATCATCACTAATACACAGGTGATAATATTCCAGTTAATTGTTAAATTAGATATCATCACTGATACACAGGTGATAATATTCCAGTTAATTGTTAAATTAGATGTCATCATTAATACACAGGTGATAATATTCCAGTTAATTGTTAAATTAGATATCATCACTAATACACAGGTGATAATATTCCAGTTAATAGTTAAATTAGATATCATCACTAATACACAGGTGATAATATTCCAGTTAATTGTTAAATTAGATATCATCACTAATATACAGGTGATAATATTCCAGTTAATTGTTAAATTAGATATCATCACTAATACACAGGTGATAATATTCCAGTTATTTGTTAAATTAGATATCATCACTAAAACACAGGTGATAATATTCCAGTTAATTGTTAAATTAGATGTCATCACTAATACACAGGGGATAATATTCCTGTTAATTGTTAAATTAGATATCACTAATACACAGGTGATAATATTCCAGTTAATTGTTAAATTAGATATCATCACTAAAACACAGGTGATAATATTCCAGTTAATTGTTAAATTAGATGTCATCACTAATACACAGGGGATAATATTCCTGTTAATTGTTAAATTAGATATCACTAATACACAGGTGATAATATTCCAGTTAATTGTTAAATTAGATATCATCACTAATACACAGGGGATAATATTCCAGTTAATTGTTAAATTAGATATCATCACTAATACACAGGTGATAATATTCCAGTTAATTGTTAAATTAGATGTCATCACTAATACACAGGTGATAATATTCCAGTTAATTGTTAAATTAGATGTCATCACTAATACACAGGTGATAATATTCCAGTTAATTGTTAAATTAGATATCATCACTAATATACAGGTGATAATATTCCAGTTAATTGTTAAATTAGATGTCATCACTAATACACAGGTGATAATATTCCAGTTAATTGTTAAATTAGATATCATCACTAATACACAGGTGATAATATTCCAGTTAATTGTTAAATTAGATATCATCACTAATACACAGGTGATAATATTCCAGTTAATTGTTAAATTAGATATCATCACTGATACACAGGTGATAATATTCCAGTTAATTGTTAAATTAGATGTCATCACTAATACACAGGTGATAATATTCCAGTTAATTGTTAAATTAGATAACATCACTAATACACAGGGGATAATATTCCTGTTAATTGTTAAATTAGATATCATCACTAATATACAGGGGATAATATTCCAGTTAATTGTTAAATTAGATATCATCACTAATACACAGGTGATAATATTCCAGTTAATTGTTAAATTAGATATCATCACTAATACACAGGTGATAATATTCCAGTTAATTGTTAAATTAGATATCATCACTAATACACAGGTGACACTATTCCAGTTAATTGTTAAATTAGATATCATCACTAATACACAGGTGATAATATTCCAGTTAATTGTTAAATTAGATGTCATCACTAATACACAGGTGATAATATTCCAGTTAATTGTTAAATTAGATATCATCACTAATACACAGGTGATAATATTCCAGTTAATTGTTAAATTAGATAACATCACTAATACACAGGTGATAATATTCCAGTTAATTGTTAAATTAGATGTCATCACTAATACACAGGTGATAATATTCCAGTTAATTGTTAAATTAGATATCATCACTAATACACAATGTATAATATTCTGGTTAATTGTTAAATTAGATATCATCACTAATACACAGGGGATAATATTCCAGTTAATTGTTAAATTAGATATCATCACTAATACACAGGTGATAATATTCCAGTTAATTGTTAAATTAGATATCATCACTAATACACAGGGGATAATATTCCAGTTAATTGTTAAATTAGATATCATCACTAATACACAGGTGATAATATTCCAGTTAATTGTTAAATTAGATATCATCACTAATACACAGGTGATAATATTCCAGTTAATTGTTAAATTAGATATCATCACTAATACACAGGTGATAATATTCCAGTTAATTGTTAAATTCGATGTCATCACTAATACACAGGTGATAATATTCCAGTTAATTGTTAAATTAGATATCATCACTAATACACAGGTGATAATATTCCAGTTAATTGTTAAATTAGATATCATCACTAATACACAGGTGATAATATTCCAGTTAATTGTTAAATTAGATATCATCACTAATACACAGGTGATAATATTCCGGTTAATTGTTAAATTAGATGTCATCACTAATACACAGGTGATAATATTCCAGTTAATTGTTAAATTAGATATCATCACTAATACACAGGTGATAATATTCCGGTTAATTGTTAAATTAGATGTCATCACTAATACACAGGTGATAATATTCCGGTTAATTGTTAAATTAGATGTCATCACTAATACACAGGTGATAATATTCCAGTTAATTGTTAAATTAGATATCATCACTAATACACAGGGGATAATATTCCAGTTAATTGTTAAATTAGATATCATCACTGATACACAGGTGATAATATTCCAGTTAATTGTTAAATTAGATGTCATCACTAATACACAGGTGATAATATTCCAGTTAATTGTTAAATTAGATGTCATCACTAATACACAGGTGATAATATTCCAGTTAATTGTTAAATTAGATATCATCACTAATATACAGGTGATAATATTCCAGTTAATTGTTAAATTAGATGTCATCACTAATACACAGGTGATAATATTCCAGTTAATTGTTAAATTAGATATCATCACTAATACACAGGTGATAATATTCCAGTTAATTGTTAAATTAGATATCATCACTAATACACAGGTGATAATATTCCAGTTAATTGTTAAATTAGATATCATCACTGATACACAGGTGATAATATTCCAGTTAATTGTTAAATTAGATGTCATCACTAATACACAGGTGATAATATTCCAGTTAATTGTTAAATTAGATAACATCACTAATACACAGGGGATAATATTCCTGTTAATTGTTAAATTAGATATCATCACTAATATACAGGGGATAATATTCCAGTTAATTGTTAAATTAGATATCATCACTAATACACAGGTGATAATATTCCAGTTAATTGTTAAATTAGATATCATCACTAATACACAGGTGATAATATTCCAGTTAATTGTTAAATTAGATATCATCACTAATACACAGGTGACACTATTCCAGTTAATTGTTAAATTAGATATCATCACTAATACACAGGTGATAATATTCCAGTTAATTGTTAAATTAGATGTCATCACTAATACACAGGTGATAATATTCCAGTTAATTGTTAAATTAGATATCATCACTAATACACAGGTGATAATATTCCAGTTAATTGTTAAATTAGATAACATCACTAATACACAGGTGATAATATTCCAGTTAATTGTTAAATTAGATGTCATCACTAATACACAGGTGATAATATTCCAGTTAATTGTTAAATTAGATATCATCACTAATACACAATGTATAATATTCTGGTTAATTGTTAAATTAGATATCATCACTAATACACAGGGGATAATATTCCAGTTAATTGTTAAATTAGATATCATCACTAATACACAGGTGATAATATTCCAGTTAATTGTTAAATTAGATATCATCACTAATACACAGGGGATAATATTCCAGTTAATTGTTAAATTAGATATCATCACTAATACACAGGTGATAATATTCCAGTTAATTGTTAAATTAGATATCATCACTAATACACAGGTGATAATATTCCAGTTAATTGTTAAATTAGATATCATCACTAATACACAGGGGATAATATTCCAGTTAATTGTTAAATTAGATATCATCACTAATACACAGGTGATAATATTCCAGTTAATTGTTAAATTAGATATCATCACTAATACACAGGTGATAATATTCCAGTTAATTGTTAAATTAGATATCATCACTAATACACAGGTGATGGTATTCCAGTTAATTGTTAAATTAGATATCATCACTAATACACAGGTGATAATATTCCAGTTAATTGTTAAATTAGATATCATCACTAATACACAGGTGATAATATTCCAGTTAATTGTTAAATTCGATGTCATCACTAATACACAGGTGATAATATTCCAGTTAATTGTTAAATTAGATATCATCACTAATACACAGGTGATAATATTCCAGTTAATTGTTAAATTAGATATCATCACTAATACACAGGTGATAATATTCCAGTTAATTGTTAAATTAGATATCATCACTAATACACAGGTGATAATATTCCGGTTAATTGTTAAATTAGATGTCATCACTAATACACAGGTGATAATATTCCAGTTAATTGTTAAATTAGATATCATCACTAATACACAGGTGATAATATTCCGGTTAATTGTTAAATTAGATGTCATCACTAATACACAGGTGATAATATTCCGGTTAATTGTTAAATTAGATGTCATCACTAATACACAGGTGATAATATTCCAGTTAATTGTTAAATTAGATATCATCACTAATACACAGGGGATAATATTCCAGTTAATTGTTAAATTAGATATCATCACTAATACACAGGTGATAATATTCCAGTTAATTGTTAAATTAGATATCATCACTAATACACAGGTGATAATATTCCAGTTAATTGTTAAATTAGATGTCATCACTAATACACAGGTGATAATATTCCAGTTAATTGTTAAATTAGATATCATCACTAATACACAGGTGATAATATTCCAGTTAATTGTTAAATTAGATATCATCACTAATACACAGGTGATAATATTCCAGTTAATTGTTAAATTAGATGTCATCACTAATACACAGGTGATAATATTCCAGTTAATTGTTAAATTAGATATCATCACTAATACACAGGTGATAATATTCCAGTTAATTGTTAAATTAGATATCATCACTAATACACAGGTGATAATATTCCAGTTAATTGTTAAATTAGATATCATCACTAATAAACAGGTGATAATATTCCAGTTAATTGTTAAATTAGATATCATCACTAATACACAGGTGATAATATTCCAGTTAATTGTTAAATTAGATATCATCACTAATACACAGGTGATAATATTCCAGTTAATTGTTAAATTAGATATCATCACTAATACACAGGTGATAATATTCCAGTTAATTGTTAAATTAGATATCATCACTAATACACAGGGGATAATATTCCAGTTAATTGTTAAATTAGATATCATCACTAATATACAGGTGATAATATTCCAGTTAATTGTTAAATTAGATATCATCACTAATACACAGGGGATAATATTCCAGTTAATTGTTAAATTAGATATCATCACTAATACACAGGGGATAATATTCCAGTTAATTGTTAAATTAGATATCATCACTAATACACAGGTGATAATATTCCAGTTAATTGTTAAATTAGATATCATCACTAATACACAGGGGATAATATTCCAGTTAATTGTTAAATTAGATATCATCACTAATACACAGGTGATAATATTCCAGTTAATTGTTAAATTAGATATCATCACTAATACACAGGGGATAATATTCCAGTTAATTGTTAAATTAGATATCATCACTAATACACAGGGGATAATATTCCAGTTAATTGTTAAATTAGATATCATCACTAATACACAGGTGATAATATTCCAGTTAATTGTTAAATTAGATATCATCACTAATACACAGGGGATAATATTCCAGTTAATTGTTAAATTAGATATCATCACTAATACACAGGTGATAATATTCCAGTTAATTGTTAAATTAGATATCATCACTAATACACAGGTGATAATATTCCAGTTAATTGTTAAATTAGATATCATCACTAATACACAGGGGATAATATTCCAGTTAATTGTTAAATTAGATATCATCACTAATACACAGGTGATAATATTCCAGTTAATTGTTAAATTAGATATCATCACTAATACACAGGGGATAATATTCCAGTTAATTGTTAAATTAGATATCATCACTAATACACAGGGGATAATATTCCAGTTAATTGTTAAATTAGATATCATCACTAATACACAGGTGATAATATTCCAGTTAATTGTTAAATTAGATATCATCACTAATACACAGGTGATAATATTCCAGTTAATTGTTAAATTAGATATCATCACTAATACACAGGTGATAATATTCCGGTTAATTGTTAAATTAGATGTCATCACTAATACACAGGTGATAATATTCCAGTTAATTGTTAAATTAGATATCATCACTAATACACAGGGGATAATATTCCAGTTAATTGTTAAATTAGATATCATCACTAATACACAGGTGATAATATTCCAGTTAATTGTTAAATTAGATATCATCACTAATATACAGGTAATAATATTCCAGTTAATTGTTAAATTAGATGTCATCACTAATACACAGGCGATAATATTCCAGTTAATTGTTAAATTAGATGTCATCACTAATACACAGGTGATAATATTCCAGTTAATTGTTAAATTAGATATCATCACTAATACACAGGGGATAATATTCCAGTTAATTGTTAAATTAGATATCATCACTAATACACAGGGGATAATATTCCAGTTAATTGTTAAATTAGATATCATCACTAATACACAGGGGATAATATTCCAGTTAATTGTTAAATTAGATATCATCACTAATACACAGGTGATAATATTCTAGTTAATTGTTAAATTAGATATCATCACTAATACACAGGTGATAATATTCCAGTTAATTGTTAAATTAGATATCATCACTAATACACAGGTGATAATATTCCAGTTAATGGTTAAATTAGATATCATCACTAATACACAGGTGATAATATTCTAGTTAATTGTTAAATTAGATATCATCACTAATACACAGGTGATAATATTCCAGTTAATTGTTAAATTAGATATCATCACTAATACACAGGTGATAATATTCCAGTTAATGGTTAAATTAGATATCATCACTAATACACAGGTGATAATATTCTAGTTAATTGTTAAATTAGATATCATCACTAATACACAGGTGATAATATTCCAGTTAATTGTTAAATTAGATATCATCACTAATACACAGGTGATAATATTCCAGTTAATTGTTAAATTAGATATCATCACTAATACACAGGGGATAATATTCCAGTTAATTGTTAAATTAGATATCATCACTAATACACAGGGGATAATATTCCAGTTAATTGTTAAATTAGATATCATCACTAATACACAGGGGATAATATTCCAGTTAATTGTTAAATTAGATGTCATCACTAATACACAGGGGATAATATTCCAGTTAATTGTTAAATTAGATGTCATCACTAATACACAGGTGATAATATTCCGGTTAATTGTTAAATTAGATGTCATCACTAATACACAGGTGATAATATTCCAGTTAATTGTTAAATTAGATGTCATCACTAATACACAGGTGATAATATTCCAGTTAATTGTTAAATTAGATATCATCACTAATACACAGGGGATAATATTCCAGTTAATTGTTAAATTAGATATCATCACTAATACACAGGTGATAATATTCCAGTTAATTGTTAAATTAGATATCATCACTAATACACAGGTGATAATATTCCAGTTAATTGTTAAATTAGATGTCATCACTAATACACAGGTGATAATATTCCAGTTAATTGTTAAATTAGATATCATCACTAATACACAGGTGATAATATTCCAGTTAATTGTTAAATTAGATATCATCACTAATACACAGGTGATAATATTCCAGTTAATTGTTAAATTAGATGTCATCACTAATACACAGGTGATAATATTCCAGTTAATTGTTAAATTAGATATCATCACTAATACACAGGTGATAATATTCCAGTTAATTGTTAAATTAGATATCATCACTAATACACAGGTGATAATATTCCAGTTAATTGTTAAATTAGATATCATCACTAATACACAGGTGATAATATTCCAGTTAATTGTTAAATTAGATATCATCACTAATACACAGGTGATAATATTCCAGTTAATTGTTAAATTAGATATCATCACTAATACACAGGTGATAATATTCCGGTTAATTGTTAAATTAGATGTCATCACTAATACACAGGTGATAATATTCCAGTTAATTGTTAAATTAGATATCATCACTAATACACAGGTGATAATATTCCAGTTAATTGTTAAATTAGATATCATCACTAATACACAGGTGATAATATTCCAGTTAATTGTTAAATTAGATGTCATCACTAATACACAGGTGATAATATTCCAGTTAATTGTTAAATTAGATATCATCACTAATACACAGGTGATAATATTCCAGTTAATTGTTAAATTAGATATCATCACTAATACACAGGTGATAATATTCCAGTTAATTGTTAAATTAGATATCATCACTAATACACAGGGGATAATATTCCAGTTAATTGTTAAATTAGATATCATCACTAATACACAGGTGATAATATTCCAGTTAATTGTTAAATTAGATATCATCACTAATAAACAGGTGATAATATTCCAGTTAATTGTTAAATTAGATGTCATCACTAATACACAGGTGATGGTATTCCAGTTAATTGTTAAATTAGATATCATCACTAATACACAGGTGATAATATTCCAGTTAATTGTTAAATTAGATATCATCACTAATACACAGGTGATAATATTCCAGTTAATTGTTAAATTCGATGTCATCACTAATACACAGGTGATAATATTCCAGTTAATTGTTAAATTAGATATCATCACTAATACACAGGTGATAATATTCCAGTTAATTGTTAAATTAGATATCATCACTAATACACAGGTGATAATATTCCAGTTAATTGTTAAATTAGATAACATCACTAATACACAGGTGATAATATTCCGGTTAATTGTTAAATTAGATGTCATCACTAATACACAGGTGATAATATTCCAGTTAATTGTTAAATTAGATATCATCACTAATACACAGGTGATAATATTCCAGTTAATTGTTAAATTAGATAGCATCACTAATACACAGGGGATAACATTCCAGTTAATTGTTAAATTAGATATCATCACTAATACACAGGTGATAATATTCCAGTTAATAGTTAAATTAGATATCATCACTAATACACAGGTGATAATATTCCATTTAATTGTTAAATTAGATATCATCACTAATACACAGGTGATAATATTCCAGTTAATTGTTAAATTAGATATCATCACTAATACACAGGGGATAATATTCCAGTTAATTGTTAAATTAGATATCATCACTAATACACAGGTGATAATATTCCAGTTAATTGTTAAATTAGATATCATCACTAATATACAGGTGATAATATTCCAGTTAATTGTTAAATTAGATATCATCACTAATACACAGGTGATAATATTCCAGTTAATTGTTAAATTAGATATCATCACTAATACACAGGTGATAATATTCCAGTTAATTGTTAAATTAGATATCATCACTAATACACAGGTGATAATATTCCAGTTAATTGTTAAATTAGATATCATCACTAATATACAGGTGATAATATTCCAGTTAATTGTTAAATTAGATATCATCACTAATACACAGGTGATAATATTCCAGTTAATTGTTAAATTAGATATCATCACTAATACACAGGTGATAATATTCCAGTTAATTGTTAAATTAGATATCATCACTAATACACAGGTGATAATATTCCAGTTAATTGTTAAATTAGATGTCATCACTAATACACAGGTGATAATATTCCAGTTAATTGTTAAATTAGATATCATCACTAATACACAGGTGATAATATTCCAGTTAATTGTTAAATTAGATATCATCACTAATACACAGGTGATAATATTCCAGTTAATTGTTAAATTAGATATCATCACTAATATACAGGTGATAATATTCCAGTTAATTGTTAAATTAGATATCATCACTAATACACAGGTGATAATATTCCAGTTAATTGTTAAATTAGATATCATCACTAATACACAGGTGATAATATTCCAGTTAATTGTTAAATTAGATATCATCACTAATACACAGGTGATAATATTCCAGTTAATTGTTAAATTAGATGTCATCACTAATACACAGGTGATAATATTCCAGTTAATTGTTAAATTAGATATCACTAATACACAGGTGATAATATTCCAGTTAATTGTTAAATTAGATATCATCACTAATATACAGGTGATAATATTCCAGTTAATTGTTAAATTAGATATCATCACTAAAACACAGGTGATAATATTCCAGTTAATTGTTAAATTAGATATCATCACTAATACACAGGTGATAATATTCCAGTTAATTGTTAAATTAGATATCATCACTAATATACAGGTGATAATATTCCAGTTAATTGTTAAATTAGATATCATCACTAATACACAGGTGATAATATTCCAGTTAATTGTTAAATTAGATATCATCACTAATACACAGGTGATAATATTCCAGTTAATTGTTAAATTAGATATCATCACTAATACACAGGTGATAATATTCCAGTTAATTGTTAAATTAGATATCATCACTAATACACAGGTGATAATATTCCAGTTAATTGTTAAATTAGATATCATCACTAATACACAGGTGATAATATTCCAGTTAATTGTTAAATTAGATAGCATCACTAATACACAGGGGATAACATTCCAGTTAATTGTTAAATTAGATATCATCACTAATACACAGGTGATAATATTCCAGTTAATAGTTAAATTAGATATCATCACTAATACACAGGTGATAATATTCCATTTAATTGTTAAATTAGATATCATCACTAATACACAGGTGATAATATTCCAGTTAATTGTTAAATTAGATATCATCACTAATACACAGGGGATAATATTCCAGTTAATTGTTAAATTAGATATCATCACTAATACACAGGTGATAATATTCCAGTTAATTGTTAAATTAGATATCATCACTAATATACAGGTGATAATATTCCAGTTAATTGTTAAATTAGATATCATCACTAATACACAGGTGATAATATTCCAGTTAATTGTTAAATTAGATATCATCACTAATACACAGGTGATAATATTCCAGTTAATTGTTAAATTAGATATCATCACTAATACACAGGTGATAATATTCCAGTTAATTGTTAAATTAGATATCATCACTAATATACAGGTGATAATATTCCAGTTAATTGTTAAATTAGATATCATCACTAATACACAGGTGATAATATTCCAGTTAATTGTTAAATTAGATATCATCACTAATACACAGGTGATAATATTCCAGTTAATTGTTAAATTAGATATCATCACTAATACACAGGTGATAATATTCCAGTTAATTGTTAAATTAGATGTCATCACTAATACACAGGTGATAATATTCCAGTTAATTGTTAAATTAGATATCATCACTAATACACAGGTGATAATATTCCAGTTAATTGTTAAATTAGATATCATCACTAATACACAGGTGATAATATTCCAGTTAATTGTTAAATTAGATATCATCACTAATATACAGGTGATAATATTCCAGTTAATTGTTAAATTAGATATCATCACTAATACACAGGTGATAATATTCCAGTTAATTGTTAAATTAGATATCATCACTAATACACAGGTGATAATATTCCAGTTAATTGTTAAATTAGATATCATCACTAATACACAGGTGATAATATTCCAGTTAATTGTTAAATTAGATGTCATCACTAATACACAGGTGATAATATTCCAGTTAATTGTTAAATTAGATATCACTAATACACAGGTGATAATATTCCAGTTAATTGTTAAATTAGATATCATCACTAATATACAGGTGATAATATTCCAGTTAATTGTTAAATTAGATATCATCACTAAAACACAGGTGATAATATTCCAGTTAATTGTTAAATTAGATATCATCACTAATACACAGGTGATAATATTCCAGTTAATTGTTAAATTAGATATCATCACTAATATACAGGTGATAATATTCCAGTTAATTGTTAAATTAGATATCATCACTAATACACAGGTGATAATATTCCAGTTAATTGTTAAATTAGATATCATCACTAATACACAGGTGATAATATTCCAGTTAATTGTTAAATTAGATATCATCACTAATACACAGGTGATAATATTCCAGTTAATTGTTAAATTAGATATCATCACTAATACACAGGTGATAATATTCCAGTTAATTGTTAAATTAGATATCATCACTAATATACAGGTGATAATATTCCAGTTAATTGTTAAATTAGATATCATCACTAATACACAGGGGATAATATTCCAGTTAATTGTTAAATTAGACATCATCACTAATACACAGGTGATAATATTCCAGTTAATTGTTAAATTAGATATCATCACTAATACACAGGTGATAATATTCCAGTTAATTGTTAAATTAGATGTCATCACTAAAACACAGGTGATAATATTCCAGTTAATTGTTAAATTAGATGTTATCACTAAAACACAGGTGATAATATTCCAGTTAATTGTTAAATTAGATATCATCACTAATACACAGGTGATAATATTCCAGTTAATTGTTAAATTAGATATCATCACTAATACACAGGTGATAATATTCCAGTTAATTGTTAAATTAGATGTCATCACTAAAACACAGGTGATAATATTCCAGTTAATTGTTAAATTAGATGTTATCACTAAAACACAGGTGATAATATTCCAGTTAATTGTTAAATTAGATATCATCACTAATACACAGGTGATAATATTCCAGTTAATTGTTAAATTAGATATCATCACTAATACACAGGTGATAATATTCCAGTTAATTGTTAAATTAGATATCATCACTAATACACAGGGGATAACATTCCAGTTAATTGTTAAATTAGATATCATCACTAATACACAGGTGATAATATTCCAGTTAATAGTTAAATTAGATATCATCACTAATACACAGGTGATAATATTCCATTTAATTGTTAAATTAGATATCATCACTAATACACAGGTGATAATATTCCAGTTAATTGTTAAATTAGATATCATCACTAATACACAGGGGATAATATTCCAGTTAATTGTTAAATTAGATATCATCACTAATACACAGGTGATAATATTCCAGTTAATTGTTAAATTAGATATCATCACTAATATACAGGTGATAATATTCCAGTTAATTGTTAAATTAGATATCATCACTAATACACAGGTGATAATATTCCAGTTAATTGTTAAATTAGATATCATCACTAATACACAGGTGATAATATTCCAGTTAATTGTTAAATTAGATATCATCACTAATACACAGGTGATAATATTCCAGTTAATTGTTAAATTAGATATCATCACTAATATACAGGTGATAATATTCCAGTTAATTGTTAAATTAGATATCATCACTAATACACAGGTGATAATATTCCAGTTAATTGTTAAATTAGATATCATCAC
Source organism: Heterodontus francisci (assembly GCF_036365525.1). Lineage (NCBI taxonomy): Eukaryota > Metazoa > Chordata > Chondrichthyes > Heterodontiformes > Heterodontidae > Heterodontus > Heterodontus francisci. The sequence goes on along the minus strand of NW_027140952.1, from coordinate 788,414 downwards.
TAATACACAGGTGATAATATTCCAGTTAATTGTTAAATTAGATATCATCACTAATACACAGGTGATAATATTCCAGTTAATTGTTAAATTAGATGTCATCACTAATACACAGGTGATAATATTCCAGTTAATTGTTAAATTAGATATCATCACTAATACACAGGTGATAATATTCCAGTTAATTGTTAAATTAGATATCATCACTAATACACAGGTGATAATATTCCAGTTAATTGTTAAATTAGATATCATCACTAATATACAGGTGATAATATTCCAGTTAATTGTTAAATTAGATATCATCACTAATACACAGGTGATAATATTCCAGTTAATTGTTAAATTAGATATCATCACTAATACACAGGTGATAATATTCCAGTTAATTGTTAAATTAGATATCATCACTAATACACAGGTGATAATATTCCAGTTAATTGTTAAATTAGATGTCATCACTAATACACAGGTGATAATATTCCAGTTAATTGTTAAATTAGATATCACTAATACACAGGTGATAATATTCCAGTTAATTGTTAAATTAGATATCATCACTAATACACAGGTGATAATATTCCAGTTAATTGTTAAATTAGATATCATCACTAATACACAGGTGATAATATTCCAGTTAATTGTTAAATTAGATATCATCACTAATACACAGGTGATAATATTCCAGTTAATTGTTAAATTAGATATCATCACTAATACACAGGTGATAATATTCCAGTTAATTGTTAAATTAGATATCATCACTAATACACAGGTGATAATATTCCAGTTAATTGTTAAATTAGATATCATCACTAATACACAGGTGATAATATTCCAGTTAATTGTTAAATTAGATGTCATCACTAATACACAGGTGATAATATTCCAGTTAATTGTTAAATTAGATATCATCACTAATACACAGGTGATAATATTCCAGTTAATTGTTAAATTAGATATCATCACTAATACACAGGGGATAATATTCCAGTTAATTGTTAAATTAGATATCATCACTAATACACAGGTGATAATATTCCAGTTAATTGTTAAATTAGATATCATCACTAATACACAGGTGATAATATTCCAGTTAATTGTTAAATTAGATATCATCACTAATACACAGGGGATAATATTCCAGTTAATTGTTAAATTAGATATCATCACTAATACACAGGTGATAATATTCCAGTTAATTGTTAAATTAGATATCATCACTAATACACAGGTGATAATATTCCAGTTAATTGTTAAATTAGATGTCATCACTAATACACAGGTGATAATATTCCAGTTAATTGTTAAATTAGATATCATCACTAATACACAGGTGATAATATTCCAGTTAATTGTTAAATTAGATATCATCACTAATAAACAGGTGATAATATTCCAGTTAATTGTTAAATTAGATATCATCACTAATACACAGGTGATAATATTCCAGTTAATTGTTAAATTAGATATCATCACTAATACACAGGTGATAATATTCCAGTTAATTGTTAAATTAGATATCATCACTAATACACAGGTGATAATATTCCGGTTAATTGTTAAATTAGATGTCATCACTAATACACAGGTGATAATATTCCAGTTAATTGTTAAATTAGATATCATCACTAATACACAGGTGATAATATTCCAGTTAATTGTTAAATTAGATATCATCACTAATACACAGGTGATAATATTCCAGTTAATTGTTAAATTAGATGTCATCACTAATACACAGGTGATAATATTCCAGTTAATTGTTAAATTAGATATCATCACTAATACACAGGTGATAATATTCCAGTTAATTGTTAAATTAGATATCATCACTAATACACAGGTGATAATATTCCAGTTAATTGTTAAATTAGATATCATCACTAATACACAGGGGATAATATTCCAGTTAATTGTTAAATTAGATATCATCACTAATACACAGGTGATAATATTCCAGTTAATTGTTAAATTAGATATCATCACTAATACACAGGGGATAATATTCCAGTTAATTGTTAAATTAGATATCATCACTAATACACAGGTGATAATATTCCAGTTAATTGTTAAATTAGATATCATCACTAATACACAGGTGATAATATTCCAGTTAATTGTTAAATTAGATATCATCACTAATACACAGGGGATAATATTCCAGTTAATTGTTAAATTAGATATCATCACTAATACACAGGTGATAATATTCCAGTTAATTGTTAAATTAGATATCATCACTGATACACAGGTGATAATATTCCTGTTAATTGTTAAATTAGATATCATCACTAATACACAGGTGATAATATTCCAGTTAATTGTTAAATTAGATATCATCACTAATATACAGGTGATAATATTCCAGTTAATTGTTAAATTAGATATCATCACTAATACACAGGTGATAATATTCCAGTTAATTGTTAAATTAGATATCATCACTGATACACAGGTGATAATATTCCTGTTAATTGTTAAATTAGATATCATCACTAATACACAGGTGATAATATTCCAGTTAATTGTTAAATTAGATATCATCACTAATATACAGGTGATAATATTCCAGTTAATCGTTAAATTAGATATCATCACTAATACACAGGTGATAATATTCCAGTTAATTGTTAAATTAGATATCATCACTAATACACAGGTGATAATATTCCAGTTAATTGTTAAATTAGATATCATCACTAATACACAATGTATAATATTCTGGTTAATTGTTAAATTAGATATCATCACTAGTACACAGGTGATAATATTCCAGTTAATTGTTAAATTAGATATCATCACTAATACACAGGTGATAATATTCCAGTTAATTGTTAAATTAGATATCATCACTGATACACAGGTGATAATATTCCTGTTAATTGTTAAATTAGATATCATCACTGATACACAGGTGATAATATTCCAGTTAATTGTTAAATTAGATATCATCACTAATACACAGGTGATAATATTCCAGTTAATTGTTAAATTAGATATCATCACTAATACACAGGTGATAATATTCCAGTTAATTGTTAAATTAGATGTTATCACTAAAACACAGGTGATAATATTCCAGTTAATTGTTAAATTAGATATCATCACTAATACACAGGTGATAATATTCCAGTTAATTGTTAAATTAGATATCATCACTAATACACAGTGGATAATATTCCAGTTAATTGTTAAATTAGATATCATCACTAATACACAGGGGATAATATTCCAGTTAATTGTTAAATTAGATAACATCACTAATACACAGGGGATAATATTCCAGTTAATTGTTAAATTAGATATCTTCACTAATACACAGGTGATAATATTCCAGTTAATTGTTAAATTAGATATCATCACTAATACACAGGGGATAATATTCCAGTTAATTGTTAAATTAGATATCATCACTAATACACAGGGGATAATATTCCAGTTAATTGTTAAATTAGATGTCATCACTAATACACAGGTGATAATATTCCAGTTAATTGTTAAATTAGATATCATCACTAATACACAGGGGATAATATTCCAGTTAATTGTTAAATTAGATATCATCACTAATACACAGGTGATAATATTCCAGTTAATTGTTAAATTAGATATCATCACTGATACACAGGTGATAATATTCCAGTTAATTGTTAAATTAGATGTCATCACTAATACACAGGTGATAATATTCCAGTTAATTGTTAAATTAGATATCATCACTAATACACAGGTGATAATATTCCAGTTAATTGTTAAATTAGATATCATCACTAATACACAGGTGATAATATTCCAGTTAATTGTTAAATTAGATATCATCACTGATACACAGGTGATAATATTCCAGTTAATTGTTAAATTAGATGTCATCACTAATACACAGGTGATAATATTCCAGTTAATTGTTAAATTAGATATCATCACTAATACACAGGTGATAATATTCCAGTTAATTGTTAAATTAGATATCATCACTAATACACAGGTGATAATACTCCAGTTAATTGTTAAATTAGATGTCATCACTAATACACAGGTGATAATACTCCAGTTAATTGTTAAATTAGATGTCATCACTAATACACAGGTGATAATATTCCAGTTAATTGTTAAATTAGATATCATCACTAATACACAGGGGATAATATTCCAGTTAATTGTTAAATTAGATGTTATCACTAAAACACAGGTGATAATATTCCAGTTAATTGTTAAATTAGATATCATCACTAATACACAGGTGATAATATTCCAGTTAATTGTTAAATTAGATATCATCACTAATACACAGGTGATAATATTCCGGTTAATTGTTAAATTAGATATCATCACTAATACACAGGGGATAATATTCCAGTTAATTGTTAAATTAGATATCATCACTAATACACAGGGGATAATATTCCAGTTAATTGTTAAATTAGATATCATCACTAATACACAGGTGATAATATTCCAGTTAATTGTTAAATTAGATATCATCACTAATACACAGGTGATAATATTCCGGTTAATTGTTAAATTAGATATCATCACTAATACACAGGTGATAATATTCCAGTTAATTGTTAAATTAGATATCATCACTAATACACAGGTGATAATATTCCAGTTAATTGTTAAATTAGATGTCATCACTAATACACAGGTGATAATATTCCAGTTAATTGTTAAATTAGATGTCATCACTAATACACAGGTGATAATATTCCAGTTAATTGTTAAATTAGATATCATCACTAATACACAGGTGATAATATTCCAGTTAATTGTTAAATTAGATATCATCACTAATACACAGGTGATAATATTCCAGTTAATTGTTAAATTAGATATCATCACTAATACACAGGTGATAATATTCCAGTTAATTGTTAAATTAGATATCATCACTAATACACAGGTGATAATATTCCAGTTAATTGTTAAATTAGATATCATCACTAATACACAGGTGATAATATTCCAGTTAATTGTTAAATTAGACATCATCACTAATACACAGGTGATAATATTCCAGTTAATTGTTAAATTAGATATCATCACTAATACACAGGTGATAATACTCCAGTTAATTGTTAAATTAGATGTCATCACTAATACACAGGTGATAATATTCCAGTTAATTGTTAAATTAGATGTCATCACTAATACACAGGTGATAATATTCCAGTTAATTGTTAAATTAGATATCATCACTAATACACAGGTGATAATATTCCAGTTAATTGTTAAATTAGATGTTATCACTAAAACACAGGTGATAATATTCCAGTTAATTGTTAAATTAGATATCATCACTAATACACAGGTGATAATATTCCAGTTAATTGTTAAATTAGATATCATCACTAATACACAGGTGATAATATTCCAGTTAATTGTTAAATTAGATATCATCACTAATACACAGGTGATAATATTCCAGTTAATTGTTAAATTAGATATCATCACTAATACACAGGGGATAATATTCCAGTTAATTGTTAAATTAGATATCATCACTAATACACAGGTGATAATATTCCAGTTAATTGTTAAATTAGATATCATCACTGATACACAGGTGATAATATTCCAGTTAATTGTTAAATTAGATATCATCACTGATACACAGGTGATAATATTCCAGTTAATTGTTAAATTAGATATCATCACTAATACACAGGTGATAATATTCCAGTTAATTGTTAAATTAGATATCATCACTAATACACAGGTGATAATATTCCAGTTAATTGTTAAATTAGATATCATCACTAATACACAGGTGATAATATTCCAGTTAATTGTTAAATTAGATATCATCACTAATACACAGGTGATAATATTCCAGTTAATTGTTAAATTAGATATCATCACTAATACACAGGTGATAATATTCCAGTTAATTGTTAAATTAGATATCATCACTAATACACAGGTGATAATATTCCAGTTAATTGTTAAATTAGATGTCATCACTGATACACAGGTGATAATATTCCGGTTAATTGTTAAATTAGATATCATCACTAATACACAGGTGATAATATTACAGTTAATTGTTAAATTAGATATCATCACTAATACACAGGTGATAATATTCCAGTTAATTGTTAAATTAGATATCATCACTAATACACAGGTGATAATATTCCAGTTAATTGTTAAATTAGATATCATCACTGATACACAGGTGATAATATTCCAGTTAATTGTTAAATTAGATATCATCACTAATACACAGGTGATAATATTCCAGTTAATTGTTAAATTAGATATCATCACTAATACACAGGTGATAATATTCCAGTTAATTGTTAAATTAGATATCATCACTAATACACAGGTGATAATATTCCAGTTAATTGTTAAATTAGATATCATCACTAATACACAGGTGATAATATTCCAGTTAATTGTTAAATTAGATATCATCACTAATACACAGGTGATAATATTCCAGTTAATTGTTAAATTAGATATCATCACTAATACACAGGTGATAATATTCCAGTTAATTGTTAAATTAGATGTCATCACTGATACACAGGTGATAATATTCCGGTTAATTGTTAAATTAGATATCATCACTAATACACAGGTGATAATATTCCAGTTAATTGTTAAATTAGATATCATCACTAATACACAGGTGATAATATTCCAGTTAATTGTTAAATTAGATATCATCACTGATACACAGGTGATAATATTCCAGTTAATTGTTAAATTAGATATCATCACTAATACACAGGGGATAATATTCCAGTTAATTGTTAAATTAGATATCATCACTAATACACAGGGGATAATATTCCAGTTAATTGTTAAATTAGATATCATCACTAATACACAGGTGATAATATTCCAGTTAATTGTTAAATTAGATATCATCACTAATACACAGGGGATAATATTCCAGTTAATTGTTAAATTAGATATCATCACTAATACACAGGTGATAATATTCCAGTTAATTGTTAAATTAGATATCATCACTAATACACAGGGGATAATATTCCAGTTAATTGTTAAATTAGATATCATCACTAATACACAGGGGATAATATTCCAGTTAATTGTTAAATTAGATATCATCACTAATACACAGGGGATAATATTCCAGTTAATTGTTAAATTAGATATCATCACTGATACACAGGTGATAATATTCCAGTTAATTGTTAAATTAGATGTCATCACTAATACACAGGTGATAATATTCCAGTTAATTGTTAAATTAGATATCATCACTAATACACAGGTGATAATATTCCAGTTAATTGTTAAATTAGATGTTATCACTAAAACACAGGTGATAATATTCCAGTTAATTGTTAAATTAGATATCATCACTAATACACAGGTGATAATATTCCAGTTAATTGTTAAATTAGATATCATCACTAATACACAGGTGATATTATTCCAGTTAATTGTTAAATTAGATATCATCACTGATACACAGGTGATAATATTCCAGTTAATTGTTAAATTAGATATCATCACTAATACACAGGTGATAATATTCCAGTTAATTGTTAAATTAGATATCATCACTAATACACAGGTGATAATATTCCAGTTAATTGTTAAATTAGATGTCATCACTAATACACAGGTGATAATATTCCAGTTAATTGTTAAATTAGATATCACTAATACACAGGTGATAATATTCCAGTTAATTGTTAAATTAGATATCATCACTCATACACAGGTGATAATATTCCAGTTAATTGTTAAATTAGATATCATCACTAATACACAGGTGATAATATTCCAGTTAATTGTTAAATTAGATATCATCACTAATACAAAGGTGATAATATTCCAGTTAATTGTTAAATTAGATATCATCACTAATACACAGGTGATAATATTCCAGTTAATTGTTAAATTAGATATCATCACTAATATACAGGGGATAATATTCCAGTTAATTGTTAAATTAGATATCATCACTAATACACAGGGGATAATATTCCAGTTAATTGTTAAATTAGATATCATCACTAATACACAGGGGATAATATTCCAGTTAATTGTTAAATTAGATATCATCACTAATACACAGGTGATAATATTCCAGTTAATTGTTAAATTAGATGTCATCACTAATACACAGGTGATAATATTCCAGTTAATTGTTAAATTAGATGTCATCACTAATACACAGGTGATAATATTCCAGTTAATTGTTAAATTAGATATCATCACTAATACACAGGTGATAATATTCCAGTTAATTGTTAAATTAGATATCACTAATACACAGGTGATAATATTCCAGTTAATAGTTAAATTAGATATCATCACTAATACACAGGGGATAATATTCCAGTTAATTGTTAAATTAGATATCATCACTAATACACAGGTGATAATATTCCAGTTAATTGTTAAATTAGATATCATCACTGATACACAGGTGATAATATTCCAGTTAATTGTTAAATTAGATATCATCACTAATACACAGGTGATAATATTCCTGTTAATTGTTAAATTAGATATCATCACTAATACACAGGTGATAATATTCCAGTTAATTGTTAAATTAGATATCATCACTAATACACAGGTGATAATATTCCAGTTAATTGTTAAATTAGATATCATCACTAATACACAGGTGATAATATTCCAGTTAATTGTTAAATTAGATGTCATCACTAATACACAGGGGATAATATTCCAGTTAATTGTTAAATTAGATATCATCACTAATACACAGGTGATAATATTCCAGTTAATTGTTAAATTAGATATCATCACTAATACACAGGTGATAATATTCCAGTTAATTGTTAAATTAGATATCATCACTAATACACAGGTGATAATATTCCAGTTAATTGTTAAATTAGATATCATCACTAATACACAGGTGATAATATTCCAGTTAATTGTTAAATTAGATATCATCACTAATATACAGGGGATAATATTCCAGTTAATTGTTAAATTAGATATCATCACTAATACACAGGGGATAATATTCCAGTTAATTGTTAAATTAGATATCATCACTAATACACAGGGGATAATATTCCAGTTAATTGTTAAATTAGATATCATCACTAATACACAGGTGATAATATTCCAGTTAATTGTTAAATTAGATGTCATCACTAATACACAGGTGATAATATTCCAGTTAATTGTTAAATTAGATGTCATCACTAATACACAGGTGATAATATTCCAGTTAATTGTTAAATTAGATATCATCACTAATACACAGGTGATAATATTCCAGTTAATTGTTAAATTAGATATCACTAATACACAGGTGATAATATTCCAGTTAATAGTTAAATTAGATATCATCACTAATACACAGGGGATAATATGCCAGTTAATTGTTAAATTAGATATCATCACTAATACACAGGTGATAATATTCCAGTTAATTGTTAAATTAGATATCATCACTGATACACAGGTGATAATATTCCAGTTAATTGTTAAATTAGATATCATCACTAATACACAGGTGATAATATTCCAGTTAATTGTTAAATTAGATATCATCACTAATACACAGGTGATAATATTCCAGTTAATTGTTAAATTAGATATCATCACTAATACACAGGTGATAATATTCCAGTTAATTGTTAAATTAGATATCATCACTAATACACAGGTGATAATATTCCAGTTAATTGTTAAATTAGATGTCATCACTAATACACAGGGGATAATATTCCAGTTAATTGTTAAATTAGATATCATCACTAATACACAGGTGATAATATTCCAGTTAATTGTTAAATTAGATATCATCACTAATACACAGGTGATAATATTCCAGTTAATTGTTAAATTAGATATCATCACTAATACACAGGTGATAATATTCCAGTTAATTGTTAAATTAGATATCATCACTAATACACAGGTGATAATATTCCAGTTAATTGTTAAATTAGATATCATCACTAATACACAGGTGATAATATTCCAGTTAATTTTTAAATTAGATATCATCACTAATACACAGGTGATAATATTCCAGTTAATTGTTAAATTAGATATCATCACTAATACACAGGTGATAATATTCCAGTTAATTGTTAAATTAGATATCATCACTGATACACAGGTGATAATATTCCAGTTAATTGTTAAATTAGATATCATCACTAATACACAGGTGATAATATTCCAGTTAATTGTTAAATTAGATATCATCACTAATACACAGGGGATAATATTCCAGTTAATTGTTAAATTAGATGTCATCACTAATACACAGGTGATAATATTCCAGTTAATTGTTAAATTAGATATCATCACTAATACACAGGGGATAATATTCCAGTTAATTGTTAAATTAGATATCATCACTAATACACAGGTGATAATATTCCAGTTAATTGTTAAATTAGATATCATCACTGATACACAGGTGATAATATTCCAGTTAATTGTTAAATTAGATGTCATCACTAATACACAGGGGATAATATTCCAGTTAATTGTTAAATTAGATATCATCACTAATACACAGGTGATAATATTCCAGTTAATTGTTAAATTAGATATCATCACTGATACACAGGTGATAATATTCCAGTTAATTGTTAAATTAGATATCATCACTGATACACAGGTGATAATATTCCAGTTAATTGTTAAATTAGATGTCATCACTAATACACAGGGGATAATATTCCAGTTAATTGTTAAATTAGATATCATCACTAATACACAGGTGATAATATTCCAGTTAATTGTTAAATTAGATATCATCACTGATACACAGGTGATAATATTCCAGTTAATTGTTAAATTAGATATCATCACTGATACACAGGTGATAATATTCCAGTTAATTGTTAAATTAGATGTCATCACTAATACACAGGGGATAATATTCCAGTTAATTGTTAAATTAGATATCATCACTGATACACAGGTGATAATATTCCAGTTAATTGTTAAATTAGATGTCATCACTAATACACAGGGGATAATATTCCAGTTAATTGTTAAATTAGATATCATCACTAATACACAGGTGATAATATTCCAGTTAATTGTTAAATTAGATATCATCACTAATACACAGGTGATAATATTCCAGTTAATTGTTAAATTAGATATCATCACTGATACACAGGTGATAATATTCCAGTTAATTGTTAAATTAGATATCATCACTGATACACAGGTGATAATATTCCAGTTAATTGTTAAATTAGATGTCATCACTAATACACAGGTGATAATATTCCAGTTAATTGTTAAATTAGATATCATCACTAATACACAGGTGATAATATTCCAGTTAATTGTTAAATTAGATATCATCACTAATACACAGGTGATAATATTCCAGTTAATTGTTAAATTAGATGTCATCACTAATACACAGGTGATAATATTCCAGTTAATTGTTAAATTAGATATCATCACTAATACACAGGTGATAATATTCCAGTTAATTGTTAAATTAGATGTCATCACTAATACACAGGTGATAATATTCCAGTTAATTGTTAAATTAGATATCATCACTAATACACAGGTGATAATATTCCAGTTAATTGTTAAATTAGATGTTATCACTAAAACACAGGTGATAATATTCCAGTTAATTGTTAAATTAGATATCATCACTAATACACAGGTGATAATATTCCAGTTAATTGTTAAATTAGATATCATCACTAATACACAGGTGATAATATTCCAGTTAATTGTTAAATTAGATATCATCACTAATACACAGGTGATAATATTCCAGTTAATTGTTAAATTAGATATCATCACTAATACACAGGGGATAATATTCCAGTTAATTGTTAAATTAGATATCATCACTAATACACAGGTGATAATATTCCAGTTAATTGTTAAATTAGATATCATCACTGATACACAGGTGATAATATTCCAGTTAATTGTTAAATTAGATATCATCACTGATACACAGGTGATAATATTCCAGTTAATTGTTAAATTAGATATCATCACTAATACACAGGTGATAATATTCCAGTTAATTGTTAAATTAGATATCATCACTAATACACAGGTGATAATATTCCAGTTAATTGTTAAATTAGATATCATCACTAATACACAGGTGATAATATTCCAGTTAATTGTTAAATTAGATATCATCACTAATACACAGGTGATAATATTCCAGTTGATTGTTAAATTAGATATCATCACTAATACACAGGTGATAATATTCCAGTTAATTGTTAAATTAGATATCATCACTAATACACAGGGGATAATATTCCAGTTAATTGTTAAATTAGATGTCATCACTAATACACAGGTGATAATATTCCAGTTAATTGTTAAATTAGATGTCATCACTAATATACAGGTGATAATATTCCAGTTAATTGTTAAATTAGATATCATCACTAATACACAGGTGATAATATTCCAGTTAATTGTTAAATTAGATATCATCACTAATATACAGGTGATAATATTCCAGTTAATTGTTAAATTAGATATCATCACTAATACACAGGGGATAATATTCCAGTTAATTGTTAAATTAGATGTCATCACTAATACACAGGTGATAATATTCCAGTTAATTGTTAAATTAGATATCATCACTAATACACAGGTGATAATATTCCAGTTAATAGTTAAATTAGATATCATCACTAATACACAGGTGATAATATTCCAGTTAATAGTTAAATTAGATATCATCACTAATACACAGGTGATAATATTCCAGTTAATTGTTAAATTAGATATCATCACTAATATACAGGTGATAATATTCCAGTTAATTGTTAAATTAGATATCATCACTAATACACAGGTGATAATATTCCAGTTAATTGTTAAATTAGATATCATCACTAATACACAGGGGATAATATTCCAGTTAATTGTTAAATTAGATATCATCACTAATACACAGGGGATAATATTCCAGTTAATTGTTAAATTAGATATCATCACTGATACACAGGTGATAATATTCCAGTTAATTGTTAAATTAGATATCATCACTGATACACAGGTGATAATATTCCAGTTAATTGTTAAATTAGATATCATCACTAATACACAGGTGATAATATTCCAGTTAATTGTTAAATTAGATATCATCACTAATACACAGGGGATAATATTCCAGTTAATTGTTAAATTAGATATCATCACTAATATACAGGTGATAATATTCCAGTTAATTGTTAAATTAGATATCATCACTAATACACAGGTGATAATATTCCAGTTAATTGTTAAATTAGATATCATCACTAATACACAGGTGATAATATTCCAGTTAATTGTTAAATTAGATATCATCACTAATACACAGGTGATAATATTCCAGTTAATTGTTAAATTAGATATCATCACTAATACACAGGTGATAATATTCCAGTTAATTGTTAAATTAGATATCATCACTAATACACAGGTGATAATATTCCAGTTAATTGTTAAATTAGATATCATCACTAATACACAGGTGATAATATTCCAGTTAATTGTTAAATTAGATATCATCACTAATACACAGGTGATAATATTCCAGTTAATTGTTAAATTAGATATCATCACTAATATACAGGTGATAATATTCCAGTTAATTGTTAAATTAGATATCATCACTAATACACAGGTGATAATATTCCAGTTAATTGTTAAATTAGATATCATCACTAATACACAGGTGATAATATTCCAGTTAATTGTTAAATTAGATATCATCACTAATATACAGGTGATAATATTCCAGTTAATTGTTAAATTAGATATCATCACTAATACACAGGTGATAATATTCCAGTTAATTGTTAAATTAGATATCATCACTAATACACAGGTGATAATATTCCAGTTAATTGTTAAATTAGATGTCATCACTAATACACAGGTGATAATATTCCAGTTAATTGTTAAATTAGATATCATCACCAATACACAGGTGATAATATTCCAGTTAATTGTTAAATTAGATATCATCACTAATACACAGGTGATAATATTCCAGTTAATTGTTAAATTAGATATCATCACTAATACACAGGTGATAATATTCCAGTTAATTGTTAAATTAGATATCATCACTAATACACAGGTGATAATATTCCAGTTAATTGTTAAATTAGATATCATCACTAATACACAGGTGATAATATTCCAGTTAATTGTTAAATTAGATATCATCACTAATACACAGGTGATAATATTCCAGTTAATTGTTAAATTAGATATCACTAATACACAGGTGATAATATTCCAGTTAATTGTTAAATTAGATATCATCACTAATACACAGGGGATAATATTCCAGTTAATTGTTAAATTAGATATCATCACTAATACACAGGTGATAATATTCCAGTTAATTGTTAAATTAGATATCATCACTAATACACAGGTGATAATATTCCAGTTAATTGTTAAATTAGATATCATCACTAGTACACAGGGGATAATATTCCAGTTAATTGTTAAATTAGATATCATCACTAATACACAGGTGATAATATTCCAGTTAATTGTTAAATTAGATATCATCACTGATACACAGGTGATAATATTCCAGTTAATTGTTAAATTAGATGTCATCACTAATACACAGGTGATAATATTCCAGTTAATTGTTAAATTAGATATCATCACTAATACACAGGGGATAATATTCCAGTTAATTGTTAAATTAGATATCATCACTAATACACAGGTGATAATATTCCAGTTAATTGTTAAATTAGATATCATCACTAATACACAGGTGATAATATTCCAGTTAATTGTTAAATTAGATATCATCACTAATACACAGGTGATAATATTCCAGTTAATTGTTAAATTAGATATCATCACTAATACACAGGTGATAATATTCCAGTTAATTGTTAAATTAGATGTCATCACTAATACACAGGTGATAATATTCCAGTTAATTGTTAAATTAGATATCATCACTAATACACAGGTGATAATATTCCAGTTAATTGTTAAATTAGATATCATCACTAATACACAGGGGATAATATTCCAGTTAATTGTTAAATTAGATATCATCACTAATACACAGGGGATAATATTCCAGTTAATTGTTAAATTAGATATCATCACTAATACACAGGTGATAATATTCCAGTTAATTGTTAAATTAGATATCATCACTAATACACAGGTGATAATATTCCAGTTAATTGTTCAATTAGATATCATCACTAATACACAGGGGATAATATTCCAGTTAATTGTTAAATTAGATATCATCACTAATACACAGGTGATAATATTCCAGTTAATTGTTAAATTAGATGTCATCACTAATACACAGGTGATAATATTCCAGTTAATTGTTAAATTAGATATCATCACTAATACACAGGTGATAATATTCCAGTTAATTGTTAAATTAGATATCATCACTAATACACAGGTGATAATATTCCAGTTAATTGTTAAATTAGATATCATCACTAATACACAGGTGATAATATTCCAGTTAATTGTTAAATTAGATATCATCACTAATACACAGGTGATAATATTCCAGTTAATTGTTAAATTAGATATCATCACTAATACACAGGTGATAATATTCCAGTTAATTGTTAAATTAGATATCATCACTAATACACAGGTGAT
Organism: Heterodontus francisci; assembly: GCF_036365525.1. Classification (NCBI taxonomy): domain Eukaryota; kingdom Metazoa; phylum Chordata; class Chondrichthyes; order Heterodontiformes; family Heterodontidae; genus Heterodontus; species Heterodontus francisci. Next base: position 772,808 of record NW_027140952.1, on the reverse strand, counting down.
AATATTCCAGTTAATTGTTAAATTAGATATCATCACTAATACACAGGTGATAATATTCCAGTTAATTGTTAAATTAGATATCATCACTAATACACAGGTGATAATATTCCAGTTAATTGTTAAATTAGATATCATCACTAATACACAGGTGATAATATTCCAGTTAATTGTTAAATTAGATATCATCACTAATACACAGGTGATAATATTCCAGTTAATTGTTAAATTAGATGTCATCACTAAAACACAGGTGATAATATTCCAGTTAATTGTTAAATTAGATATCATCACTAATACACAGTGGATAATATTCCAGTTAATTGTTAAATTAGATATCATCACTAATACACAGGTGATAATATTCCAGTTAATTGTTAAATTAGATATCATCACTAATACACAGGTGATAATATTCCAGTTAATTGTTAAATTAGATATCATCACTAATACACAGGTGATAATATTCCAGTTAATTGTTAAATTAGATATCATCACTAATATACAGGTGATAATATTCCAGTTAATTGTTAAATTAGATATCATCACTAATACACAGGTGATAATATTCCAGTTAATTGTTAAATTAGATATCATCACTAATACACAGGTGATAATATTCCAGTTAATTGTTAAATTAGATATCATCACTAATACACAGGTGATAATATTCCAGTTAATTGTTAAATTAGATGTCATCACTAATACACAGGTGATAATATTCCAGTTAATTGTTAAATTAGATATCATCACTAATACACAGGTGATAATATTCCAGTTAATTGTTAAATTACGGCAGCGAGGCCTGGACAACGTATGCCAGCCAAGAGCGACGTCTCAATTCATTCCATCTTCGCTGCCTTCGGAGAATACTTGGCATCAGGTGGCAGGACTATATCTCCAACACAGAAGTCCTTGAAGCGGCCAACACCCCCAGCTTATACACACTACTGAGTCAGAGGCGCTTGAGATGGCTTGGCCATGTGAGCCGCATGGAAGATGGCAGGATCCCCAAAGACACATTGTACAGCGAGCTCGCCACTGGTATCAGACCCACCGGCCGTCCATGTCTCCGTTATAAAGACGTCTGCAAACGCGACATGAAATCGTGTGACATTGATCACAAGTCGTGGGAGTCAGTTGCCAGCATTCGCCAGAGCTGGCGGGCAGCCATAAAGACAGGGCTAAATTGTGGCGAGTCGAAGAGACTTAGTAGTTGGCAGGAAAAAAGACAGAGGCGCAAGGGGAGAGCCAACTGTGCAACAGCCCCAACAAACAAATTTCTCTGCAGCACCTGTGGAAGAGCCTGTCACTCCAGAATTGGCCTTTATAGCCACTCCAGGCGCTGCTTCACAAACCACTGACCACCTCCAGGCGCGTATCCATTGTCTCTCGAGATAAGGAGGCCCAAAAGAAGAAAAAAAGAAATTGTTAAATTAGATATCATCACTAATACACAGGGGATAATATTCCAGTTAATTGTTAAATTAGATATCATCACTAATACACAGGTGATAATATTCCAGTTAATTGTTAAATTAGATATCATCACTAATACACAGGTGATAATATTCCAGTTAATTGTTAAATTAGATATCATCACTAATACACAGGGGATAATATTCCAGTTAATTGTTAAATTAGATATCATCACTAATACACAGGTGATAATATTCCAGTTAATTGTTAAATTAGATATCATCACTAATACACAGGTGATAATATTCCAGTTAATTGTTAAATTAGATATCATCACTAATACACAGGTGATAATATTCCAGTTAATTGTTAAATTAGATGTCATCACTAATACACAGGTGATAATATTCCAGTTAATTGTTAAATTAGATATCATCACTAATACACAGGGGATAATATTCCAGTTAATTGTTAAATTAGATATCATCACTAATACACAGGTGATAATATTCCAGTTAATTGTTAAATTAGATATCATCACTAATACACAGGTGATAATATTCCAGTTAATTGTTAAATTAGATGTCATCACTAATACACAGGTGATAATATTCCAGTTAATTGTTAAATTGGATATCATCACTAATACACAGGTGATAATATTCCAGTTAATTGTTAAATTAGATATCATCACTAATACACAGGTGATAATATTCCTGTTAATTGTTAAATTAGATATCATCACTAATACACAGGTGATAATATTCCAGTTAATTGTTAAATTAGATATCATCACTAATACACAGGTGATAATATTCCAGTTAATTGTTAAATTAGATATCATCACTGATACACAGGTGATAATATTCCAGTTAATTGTTAAATTAGATATCATCACTAATACACAGGTGATAATATTCCAGTTAATTGTTAAATTAGATATCATCACTAATACACAGGTGATAATATTCCAGTTAATTGTTAAATTAGATGTTATCACCAATACACAGGTGATAATATTCCAGTTAATTGTTAAATTAGATGTCATCACTAATACACAGGTGATAATATTCCAGTTAATTGTTAAATTAGATATCATCACTAATACACAGGTGATAATATTCCAGTTAATTGTTAAATTAGATATCATCACTAATACACAGGTGATAATATTCCAGTTAATTGTTAAATTAGATATCATCACTAATACACAGGTGATAATATTCCAGTTAATTGTTAAATTAGATGTCATCACTAATACACAGGTGATAATATTCCAGTTAATTGTTAAATTAGATATCATCACTAATACACAGGTGATAATATTCCAGTTAATTGTTAAATTAGATATCATCACTAATACACAGGGGATAATATTCCAGTTAATTGTTAAATTAGATATCATCACTAATACACAGGGGATAATATTCCAGTTAATTGTTAAATTAGATATCATCACTAATACACAGGTGATAATATTCCAGTTAATTGTTAAATTAGATATCATCACTAATACACAGGTGATAATATTCCAGTTAATTGTTCAATTAGATATCATCACTAATACACAGGGGATAATATTCCAGTTAATTGTTAAATTAGATATCATCACTAATACACAGGTGATAATATTCCAGTTAATTGTTAAATTAGATGTCATCACTAATACACAGGTGATAATATTCCAGTTAATTGTTAAATTAGATATCATCACTAATACACAGGTGATAATATTCCAGTTAATTGTTAAATTAGATATCATCACTAATACACAGGTGATAATATTCCAGTTAATTGTTAAATTAGATATCATCACTAATACACAGGTGATAATATTCCAGTTAATTGTTAAATTAGATATCATCACTAATACACAGGGGATAATATTCCAGTTAATTGTTAAATTAGATATCATCACTAATACACAGGTGATAATATTCCAGTTAATTGTTAAATTAGATATCATCACTAATACACAGGTGATAATATTCCAGTTAATTGTTAAATTAGATATCATCACTAATACACAGGTGATAATATTCCAGTTAATTGTTAAATTAGATATCATCACTAATACACAGGTGATAATATTCCAGTTAATTGTTAAATTAGATATCATCACTAATACACAGGTGATAATATTCCAGTTAATTGTTAAATTAGATATCATCACTAATACACAGGTGATAATATTCCAGTTAATTGTTAAATTAGATGTCATCACTAAAACACAGGTGATAATATTCCAGTTAATTGTTAAATTAGATATCATCACTAATACACAGTGGATAATATTCCAGTTAATTGTTAAATTAGATATCATCACTAATACACAGGTGATAATATTCCAGTTAATTGTTAAATTAGATATCATCACTAATACACAGGTGATAATATTCCAGTTAATTGTTAAATTAGATATCATCACTAATACACAGGTGATAATATTCCAGTTAATTGTTAAATTAGATATCATCACTAATATACAGGTGATAATATTCCAGTTAATTGTTAAATTAGATATCATCACTAATACACAGGTGATAATATTCCAGTTAATTGTTAAATTAGATATCATCACTAATACACAGGTGATAATATTCCAGTTAATTGTTAAATTAGATATCATCACTAATACACAGGTGATAATATTCCAGTTAATTGTTAAATTAGATGTCATCACTAATACACAGGTGATAATATTCCAGTTAATTGTTAAATTAGATATCATCACTAATACACAGGTGATAATATTCCAGTTAATTGTTAAATTACGGCAGCGAGGCCTGGACAACGTATGCCAGCCAAGAGCGACGTCTCAATTCATTCCATCTTCGCTGCCTTCGGAGAATACTTGGCATCAGGTGGCAGGACTATATCTCCAACACAGAAGTCCTTGAAGCGGCCAACACCCCCAGCTTATACACAGTACTGAGTCAGAGGCGCTTGAGATGGCTTGGCCATGTGAGCCGCATGGAAGATGGCAGGATCCCCAAAGACACATTGTACAGCGAGCTCGCCACTGGTATCAGACCCACCGGCCGTCCATGTCTCCGTTATAAAGACGTCTGCAAACGCGACATGAAATCGTGTGACATTGATCACAAGTCGTGGGAGTCAGTTGCCAGCATTCGCCAGAGCTGGCGGGCAGCCATAAAGACAGGGCTAAATTGTGGCGAGTCGAAGAGACTTAGTAGTTGGCAGGAAAAAAGACAGAGGCGCAAGGGGAGAGCCAACTGTGCAACAGCCCCAACAAACAAATTTCTCTGCAGCACCTGTGGAAGAGCCTGTCACTCCAGAATTGGCCTTTATAGCCACTCCAGGCGCTGCTTCACAAACCACTGACCACCTCCAGGCGCGTATCCATTGTCTCTCGAGATAAGGAGGCCCAAAAGAAGAAAAAAAGAAATTGTTAAATTAGATATCATCACTAATACACAGGGGATAATATTCCAGTTAATTGTTAAATTAGATATCATCACTAATACACAGGTGATAATATTCCAGTTAATTGTTAAATTAGATATCATCACTAATACACAGGTGATAATATTCCAGTTAATTGTTAAATTAGATATCATCACTAATACACAGGGGATAATATTCCAGTTAATTGTTAAATTAGATATCATCACTAATACACAGGTGATAATATTCCAGTTAATTGTTAAATTAGATATCATCACTAATACACAGGTGATAATATTCCAGTTAATTGTTAAATTAGATATCATCACTAATACACAGGTGATAATATTCCAGTTAATTGTTAAATTAGATGTCATCACTAATACACAGGTGATAATATTCCAGTTAATTGTTAAATTAGATATCATCACTAATACACAGGGGATAATATTCCAGTTAATTGTTAAATTAGATATCATCACTAATACACAGGTGATAATATTCCAGTTAATTGTTAAATTAGATATCATCACTAATACACAGGTGATAATATTCCAGTTAATTGTTAAATTAGATGTCATCACTAATACACAGGTGATAATATTCCAGTTAATTGTTAAATTGGATATCATCACTAATACACAGGTGATAATATTCCAGTTAATTGTTAAATTAGATATCATCACTAATACACAGGTGATAATATTCCTGTTAATTGTTAAATTAGATATCATCACTAATACACAGGTGATAATATTCCAGTTAATTGTTAAATTAGATATCATCACTAATACACAGGTGATAATATTCCAGTTAATTGTTAAATTAGATATCATCACTGATACACAGGTGATAATATTCCAGTTAATTGTTAAATTAGATATCATCACTAATACACAGGTGATAATATTCCAGTTAATTGTTAAATTAGATATCATCACTAATACACAGGTGATAATATTCCAGTTAATTGTTAAATTAGATGTTATCACCAATACACAGGTGATAATATTCCAGTTAATTGTTAAATTAGATGTCATCACTAATACACAGGTGATAATATTCCAGTTAATTGTTAAATTAGATATCATCACTAATACACAGGTGATAATATTCCAGTTAATTGTTAAATTAGATATCATCACTAATACACAGGTGATAATATTCCAGTTAATTGTTAAATTAGATGTCATCACTAATATACAGGTGATAATATTCCAGTTAATTGTTAAATTAGATGTCATCACTAATACACAGGTGATAATATTCCAGTTAATTGTTAAATTAGATATCATCACTAATATACAGGTGATAATATTCCAGTTAATTGTTAAATTAGATGTCATCACTAATACACAGGTGATAATATTCCAGTTAATTGTTAAATTAGATGTCATCACTAATACACAGGTGATAATATTCCAGTTAATTGTTAAATTAGATATCATCACTAATACACAGGTGATAATATTCCAGTTAATTGTTAAATTAGATATCATCACTAATACACAGGTGATAATATTCCAGTTAATTGTTAAATTAGATATCATCACTAATACACAGGTGATAATATTCCAGTTAATTGTTAAATTAGATGTCATCACTAATACACAGGTGATAATATTCCAGTTAATTGTTAAATTAGATATCATCACTAATATACAGGTGATAATATTCCAGTTAATTGTTAAATTAGATGTCATCACTAATACACAGGTGATAATATTCCAGTTAATTGTTAAATTAGATGTCATCACTAATACACAGGTGATAATATTCCAGTTAATTGTTAAATTAGATATCATCACTAATACACAGGTGATAATATTCCAGTTAATTGTTAAATTAGATATCATCACTAATACACAGGTGATAATATTCCAGTTAATTGTTAAATTAGATATCATCACTAATATACAGGTGATAATATTCCAGTTAATTGTTAAATTAGATATCATCACTAATACACAGGTGATAATATTCCAGTTAATTGTTAAATTAGATATCATCACTAATACACAGGTGATAATATTCCAGTTAATTGTTAAATTAGATATCATCACTAATACACAGGTGATAATATTCCAGTTAATTGTTAAATTAGATATCATCACTAATACACAGGGGATAATATTCCAGTTAATTGTTAAATTAGATATCATCACTAATACACAGGGGATAATATTCCAGTTAATTGTTAAATTAGATATCATCACTGATACACAGGTGATAATATTCCAGTTAATTGTTAAATTAGATATCATCACTAATACACAGGTGATAATATTCCAGTTAATTGTTAAATTAGATATCATCACTAATACACAGGTGATAATATTCCAGTTAATTGTTAAATTAGATGTCATCACTAATACACAGGTGATAATATTCCAGTTAATTGTTAAATTGGATATCATCACTAATACACAGGTGATAATATTCCAGTTAATTGTTAAATTAGATATCATCACTAATACACAGGTGATAATATTCCAGTTAATTGTTAAATTAGATGTCATCACTAATACACAGGTGATAATATTCCAGTTAATTGTTAAATTAGATATCATCACTAATACACAGGGGATAATATTCCAGTTAATTGTTAAATTAGATATCATCACTAATACACAGGTGATAATATTCCAGTTAATTGTTAAATTAGATATCATCACTAATACACAGGTGATAATATTCCAGTTAATTGTTAAATTAGATGTCATCACTAATACACAGGTGATAATATTCCAGTTAATTGTTAAATTAGATATCATCACTAATACACAGGTGATAATATTCCAGTTAATTGTTAAATTAGATGTCATCACTAATACACAGGTGATAATATTCCAGTTAATTGTTAAATTAGATATCATCACTAATACACAGGTGATAATATTCCAGTTAATTGTTAAATTAGATATCATCACTAATACACAGGGGATAATATTCCAGTTAATTGTTAAATTAGATATCATCACTAATACACAGGTGATAATATTCCAGTTAATTGTTAAATTAGATGTCATCACTAATACACAGGTGATAATATTCCAGTTAATTGTTAAATTAGATATCATCACTGATACACAGGTGATAATATTCCAGTTAATTGTTAAATTAGATATCATCACTAATACACAGGTGATAATATTCCAGTTAATTGTTAAATTAGATATCATCACTAATACACAGGTGATAATATTCCAGTTAATTGTTAAATTAGATGTCATCACTAATACACAGGTGATAATATTCCAGTTAATTGTTAAATTAGATATCATCACTAATACACAGGTGATAATATTCCAGTTAATTGTTAAATTAGATATCATCACTGATACACAGGTGATAATATTCCAGTTAATTGTTAAATTAGATATCATCACTGATACACAGGTGATAATATTCCAGTTAATTGTTAAATTAGATATCATCACTAATACACAGGTGATAATATTCCAGTTAATTGTTAAATTAGATATCATCACTAATACACAGGTGATAATATTCCAGTTAATTGTTAAATTAGATATCATCACTAATACACAGGTGATAATATTCCTGTTAATTGTTAAATTAGATATCATCACTAATACACAGGGGATAATATTCCAGTTAATTGTTAAATTAGATATCATCACTAATACACAGGTGACACTATTCCAGTTAATTGTTAAATTAGATATCATCACTAATACACAGGTGATAATATTCCTGTTAATTGTTAAATTAGATATCATCACTGATACACAGGTGATAATATTCCAGTTAATTGTTAAATTAGATATCATCACTAATACACAGGTGATAATATTCCAGTTAATTGTTAAATTAGATATCATCACTAATACACAGGTGATAATATTCCAGTTAATTGTTAAATTAGATATCATCACTAATACACAGGTGATAATATTCCTGTTAATTGTTAAACTAGATATCATCACTAATACACAGGGGATAATATTCCAGTTAATTGTTAAATTAGATATCATCACTAATACACAGGTGACACTATTCCAGTTAATTGTTAAATTAGATATCATCACTAATACACAGGTGATAATATTCCTGTTAATTGTTAAATTAGATATCATCACTAATACACAGGTGATAATATTCCAGTTAATTGTTAAACTAGATATCATCACTAATACACAGGTGATAATACTCCAGTTAATTGTTAAATTAGATATCATCACTAATACACAGGTGATAATATTCCAGTTAATTGTTAAATTAGATGTCATCACTAATACACAGGTGATAATATTCCAGTTAATTGTTAAATTAGATATCATCACTAATACACAGGTGATAATATTCCAGTTAATTGTTAAATTAGATATCATCACTAATACACAGGTGATAATATTCCAGTTAATTGTTAAATTAGATATCATCACTAATACACAGGTGATAATATTCCAGTTAATTGTTAAATTAGATGTCATCACTAATACACAGGTGATAATATTCCAGTTAATTGTTAAATTAGATGTCATCACTAATACACAGGGGATAATATTCCAGTTAATTGTTAAATTAGATATCATCACTAATACACAATGTATAATATTCTGGTTAATTGTTAAATTAGATATCATCACTAATACACAGGTGATAATATTCCAGTTAATTGTTAAATTAGATATCATCACTAATACACAGGTGATAATATTCCAGTTAATTGTTAAATTAGATATCATCACTAAGACACAGGTGATAATATTCCAGTTAATTGTTAAATTAGATATCATCACTAATACACAGGTGATAATATTCCAGTTAATTGTTAAATTAGATATCATCACTAATATACAGGTGATAATATTCCAGTTAATTGTTAAATTAGATATCATCACTAATACACAGGGGATAATATTCCAGTTAATTGTTAAATTAGATATCATCACTGATGCACAGGTGATAATATTCCAGTTAATTGTTAAATTAGATATCATCACTAATACACAGGTGATAATATTCCAGTTAATTGTTATATTAGATATCATCACTAATACACAGGTGATAATATTCCAGTTAATTGTTAAATTAGATATCATCACTAATACACAGGTGATAATATTCCAGTTAATTGTTATATTAGATATCATCACTAATACACAGGTGATAATATTCCAGTTAATTGTTAAATTAGATATCATCACTAATACACAGGGGATAATATTCCAGTTAATTGTTAAATTAGATGTCATCACTCATACACAGGTGATAATATTCCAGTTAATTGTTAAATTAGATATCATCACTAATACACAGGTGATAATATTCCAGTTAATTGTTAAATTAGATATCATCACTAATACACAGGTGATAATATTCCAGTTAATTGTTAAATTAGATATCATCACTAATACACAGGTGATAATATTCCAGTTAATTGTTATATTAGATATCATCACTAATACACAGGTGATTATATTCCAGTTAATTGTTAAATTAGATGTCATCACTAATACACAGGGGATAATATTCCAGTTAATTGTTAAATTAGATATCATCACTAATACACAGGGGATAATATTCCAGTTAATTGTTAAATTAGATATCATCACTAATACACAGGTGATAATATTCCAGTTAATTGTTAAATTAGATATCATCACTAATACACAGGTGATAATATTCCAGTTAATTGTTAAATTAGATATCATCACTAATACACAGGTGATAATATTCCAGTTAATTGTTATATTAGATATCATCACTAATACACAGGTGATAATATTCCAGTTAATTGTTAAATTAGATATCATCACTAATACACAGGTGATAATATTCCAGTTAATTGTTAAATTAGATATCATCACTAATACACAGGTGATAATATTCCAGTTAATTGTTAAATTAGATATCATCACTAATACACAGGTGATAATATTCCAGTTAATTGTTAAATTAGATATCATCACTAATACACAGGTGATAATATTCCAGTTAATTGTTAAATTAGATGTCATCACTAATACACAGGTGATAATATTCCAGTTAATTGTTAAATTAGATGTCATCACTAATACACAGGGGATAATATTCCAGTTAATTGTTAAATTAGATATCATCACTAATACACAGGTGATAATATTCCAGTTAATTGTTAAATTAGATATCATCACTAATACACAGGGGATAATATTCCAGTTAATTGTTAAATTAGATATCATCACTAATACACAGGTGATAATATTCCAGTTAATTGTTAAATTAGATATCATCACTAATACACAGTGGATAATATTCCAGTTAATTGTTAAATTAGATATCATCACTGATACACAGGTGATAATATTCCAGTTAATTGTTAAATTAGATATCATCACTAATACACAGGTGATAATATTCCAGTTAATTGTTAAATTAGATATCATCACTAATACACAGTGGATAATATTCCAGTTAATTGTTAAATTAGATATCATCACTAATACACAGGTGATAATATTCCAGTTAATTGTTAAATTAGATATCATCACTAATACACAGGTGGTAATATTCCAGTTAATTGTTAAATTAGATATCATCACTATTACACAGGTGATAATATTCCAGTTAATTGTTAAATTAGATATCATCACTAATACACAGGTGATAATATTCCAGTTAATTGTTAAATTAGATATCATCACTAATACACAATGTATAATATTCTGGTTAATTGTTAAATTAGATATCATCACTAATACACAGGTGATAATATTCTGGTTAATTGTTAAATTAGATATCATCACTAATACACAGGTGATAATATTCCAGTTAATTGTTATATTAGATATCATCACTAATACACAGGTGATAATATTCCAGTTAATTGTTAAATTAGATATCATCACTAATACACAGGTGATAATATTCCAGTTAATTGTTATATTAGATATCATCACTAATACACAGGTGATAATATTCCAGTTAATTGTTAAATTAGATATCATCACTAATACACAGGTGATAATATTCCAGTTAATTGTTAAATTAGATGTCATCACTAATACACAGGTGATAATATTCCAGTTAATTGTTAAATTAGATATCATCACTAATACACAGGTGATAATATTCCAGTTAATTGTTAAATTAGATATCATCACTAATACACAGGTGATAATATTCCAGTTAATTGTTAAATTAGATGTCATCACTAATACACAGGTGATAATATTCCAGTTAATTGTTAAATTAGATGTCATCACTAATACACAGGTGATAATATTCCAGTTAATTGTTAAATTAGATGTCATCACTAATACACAGGTGATAATATTCCAGTTAATTGTTAAATTAGATGTCATCACTAATACACAGGTGATAATATTCCAGTTAATTGTTAAATTAGATATCATCACTAATACACAGGTGATAATATTCCAGTTAATTGTTAAATTAGATATCATCACTAATACACAGGGGATAATATTCCAGTTAATTGTTAAATTAGATGTCATCACTAATACACAGGTGATAATATTCCAGTTAATTGTTAAATTAGATATCATCACTAATACACAGGTGATAATATTCCAGTTAATTGTTAAATTAGATATCATCACTAATACACAGGTGATAATATTCCAGTTAATTGTTAAATTAGATATCATCACTAATACACAGGCGATAATATTCCAGTTAATTGTTAAATTAGATGTCATCACTAATACACAGGTGATAATATTCCAGTTAATTGTTAAATTAGATGTCATCACTAATACACAGGTGATAATATTCCAGTTAATTGTTAAATTAGATATCATCACTAATACACAGGTGATAATATTCCAGTTAATTGTTAAATTAGATATCATCACTAATACACAGGTGACACTATTCCAGTTAATTGTTAAATTAGATATCATCACTAATACACAGGTGATAATATTCCAGTTAATTGTTAAATTAGATGTCATCACTAATACACAGGTGATAATATTCCAGTTAATTGTTAAATTAGATATCATCACTAATACACAGGTGATAATATTCCAGTTAATTGTTAAATTAGATATCATCACTAATACACAGGGGATAATATTCCAGTTAATTGTTAAATTAGATATCATCACTAATACACAGGTGATAATATTCCAGTTAATTGTTAAATTAGATATCATCACTAATACACAGGTGATAATATTCCAGTTAATTGTTAAATTAGATATCATCACTAATACACAGGTGATAATATTCCAGTTAATAGTTAAATTAGATATCATCACTGATACACAGGTGATAATATTCCAGTTAATTGTTAAATTAGATATCATCACTGATACACTGGTGATAATATTCCAGTTAATTGTTAAATTAGATGTCATCACTAATACACAGGTGATAATATTCCAGTTAATTGTTAAATTAGATATCATCACTAATACACAGGTGATAATATTCCAGTTAATAGTTAAATTAGATATCATCACTAATACACAGGTGATAATATTCCAGTGAATTGTTAAATTAGATATCATCACTAATATACAGGTGATAATATTCCAGTTAATTGTTAAATTAGATATCATCACTAATACACAGGTGATAATATTCCAGTTAATTGTTAAATTAGATAACATCACTAATACACAGGGGATAATATTCCTGTTAATTGTTAAATTAGATATCATCACTAATATACAGGGGATAATATTCCAGTTAATTGTTAAATTAGATATCATCACTAATACACAGGTGATAATATTCCAGTTAATTGTTAAATTAGATATCATCACTAATACACAGTTGATAATATTCCAGTTAATTGTTAAATTAGATATCATCACTAATACACAGGTGACACTATTCCAGTTAATTGTTAAATTAGATATCATCACTAATACACAGGTGATAATATTCCAGTTAATTGTTAAATTAGATGTCATCACTAATACACAGGTGATAATATTCCAGTTAATTGTTAAATTAGATATCATCACTAATACACAGGTGATAATATTCCAGTTAATTGTTAAATTAGATAACATCACTAATACACAGGTGATAATATTCCAGTTAATTGTTAAATTAGATGTCATCACTAATACACAGGTGATAATATTCCAGTTAATTGTTAAATTAGATATCATCACTAATACACAATGTATAATATTCTGGTTAATTGTTAAATTAGATATCATCACTAATACACAGGGGATAATATTCCAGTTAATTGTTAAATTAGATATCATCACTAATACACAGGTGATAATATTCCAGTTAATTGTTATATTAGATATCATCACTAATACACAGGGGATAATATTCCAGTTAATTGTTAAATTAGATATCATCACTAATACACAGGTGATAATATTCCAGTTAATTGTTAAATTAGATATCATCACTAATACACAGGTGATAATATTCCAGTTAATTGTTAAATTAGATATCATCACTAATACACAGGGGATAATATTCCAGTTAATTGTTAAATTAGATATCATCACTAATACACAGGTGATAATATTCCAGTTAATTGTTAAATTAGATATCATCACTAATACACAGGTGATAATATTCCAGTTAATTGTTAAATTAGATATCATCACTAATACACAGGTGATGGTATTCCAGTTAATTGTTAAATTAGATATCATCACTAATACACAGGTGATAATATTCCAGTTAATTGTTAAATTAGATATCATCACTAATACACAGGTGATAATATTCCAGTTAATTGTTAAATTCGATGTCATCACTAATACACAGGTGATAATATTCCAGTTAATTGTTAAATTAGATATCATCACTAATACACAGGTGATAATATTCCAGTTAATTGTTAAATTAGATATCATCACTAATACACAGGTGATAATATTCCAGTTAATTGTTAAATTAGATGTCATCACTAATACACAGGTGATAATATTCCGGTTAATTGTTAAATTAGATGTCATCACTAATACACAGGTGATAATATTCCAGTTAATTGTTAAATTAGATATCATCACTAATACACAGGTGATAATATTCCGGTTAATTGTTAAATTAGATGTCATCACTAATACACAGGTGATAATATTCCAGTTAATTGTTAAATTAGATGTCATCACTAATACACAGGTGATAATATTCCAGTTAATTGTTAAATTAGATATCATCACTAATACACAGGGGATAATATTCCAGTTAATTGTTAAATTAGATATCATCACTAATACACAGGTGATAATATTCCAGTTAATTGTTAAATTAGATATCATCACTAATACACAGGTGATAATATTCCAGTTAATTGTTAAATTAGATGTCATCACTAATACACAGGTGATAATATTCCAGTTAATTGTTAAATTAGATATCATCACTAATACACAGGTGATAATATTCCAGTTAATTGTTAAATTAGATATCATCACTAATACACAGGTGATAATATTCCAGTTAATTGTTAAATTAGATGTCATCACTAATACACAGGTGATAATATTCCAGTTAATTGTTAAATTAGATATCATCACTAATACACAGGTGATAATATTCCAGTTAATTGTTAAATTAGATATCATCACTAATAAACAGGTGATAATATTCCAGTTAATTGTTAAATTAGATATCATCACTAATACACAGGTGATAATATTCCAGTTAATTGTTAAATTAGATATCATCACTAATACACAGGTGATAATATTCCAGTTAATTGTTAAATTAGATATCATCACTAATACACAGGTGATAATATTCCGGTTAATTGTTAAATTAGATGTCATCACTAATACACAGGTGATAATATTCCAGTTAATTGTTAAATTAGATATCATCACTAATACACAGGTGATAATATTCCAGTTAATTGTTAAATTAGATATCATCACTAATACACAGGTGATAATATTCCAGTTAATTGTTAAATTAGATATCATCACTAATACACAGGTGATAATATTCCAGTTAATTGTTAAATTAGATATCATCACTAATACACAGGTGATAATATTCCGGTTAATTGTTAAATTAGATGTCATCACTAATACACAGGGGATAATATTCCAGTTAATTGTTAAATTAGATATCATCACTAATACACAGGGGATAATATTCCAGTTAATTGTTAAATTAGATATCATCACTAATACACAGGTGATAATATTCCAGTTAATTGTTAAATTAGATATCATCACTAATACACAGGCGATAATATTCCAGTTAATTGTTAAATTAGATGTCATCACTAATACACAGGCGATAATATTCCAGTTAATTGTTAAATTAGATATCATCACTAAGACACAGGGGATAATATTCCGGTTAATTGTTAAATTAGATATCATCACTAATACACAGGGGATAATATTCCAGTTAATTGTTAAATTAGATATCATCACTAATACACAGGGGATAATATTCCAGTTAATTGTTAAATTAGATATCATCACTAATACACAAGTGATAATATTCTAGTTAATTGTTAAATTAGATATCATCACTAATACACAGGTGATAATATTCCAGTTAATTGTTAAATTAGATATCATCACTAATACACAGGTGATAATATTCCAGTTAATGGTTAAATTAGATATCATCACTAATACACAGGTGATAATATTCTAGTTAATTGTTAAATTAGATATCATCACTAATACACAGGTGATAATATTCCAGTTAATTGTTAAATTAGATATCATCACTAATACACAGGTGATAATATTCCAGTTAATGGTTAAATTAGATATCATCACTAATACACAGGTGATAATATTCTAGTTAATTGTTAAATTAGATATCATCACTAATACACAGGTGATAATATTCCAGTTAATTGTTAAATTAGATATCATCACTAATACACAGGTGATAATATTCCAGTTAATTGTTAAATTAGATATCATCACTAATACACAGGGGATAATATTCCAGTTAATTGTTAAATTAGATATCATCACTAATACACAGGGGATAATATTCCAGTTAATTGTTAAATTAGATATCATCACTAATACACAGGTGATAATATTCCAGTTAATTGTTAAATTAGATATCATCACTAATACACAGGTGATAATATTCCAGTTAATTGTTAAATTAGATATCATCACTAATACACAGGTGATAATATTCCAGTTAATTGTTAAATTAGATGTCATCACTAATACACAGGTGATAATATTCCAGTTAATTGTTAAATTAGATATCATCACTAATACACAGTGGATAATATTCCAGTTAATTGTTAAATTAGATATCATCACTAATACACAGGTGATAATATTCCAGTTAATTGTTAAATTAGATATCATCACTAATACACAGGTGATAATATTCCAGTTAATTGTTAAATTAGATATCATCACTAATACACAGGTGATAATATTCCAGTTAATTGTTAAATTAGATGTCATCACTAATACACAGGTGATAATATTCCAGTTAATTGTTAAATTAGATATCATCACTAATACACAGGTGATAATATTCCAGTTAATTGTTAAATTAGATATCATCACTAATACACAGGTGATAATATTCCAGTTAATTGTTAAATTAGATATCATCACTAATACACAGGTGATAATATTCCAGTTAATTGTTAAATTAGATATCATCACTAATACACAGGGGATAATATTCCAGTTAATTGTTAAATTAGATATCATCACTAATACACAGGGGATAATATTCCAGTTAATTGTTAAATTAGATATCATCACTAATACACAGGTGATAATATTCCGGTTAATTGTTAAATTAGATTTCATCACTAATACACAGGTGATAATATTCCAGTTAATTGTTAAATTAGATGTCATCACTAATACACAGGTGATAATATTCCAGTTAATTGTTAAATTAGATATCATCACTAATACACAGGGGATAATATTCCAGTTAATTGTTAAATTAGATATCATCACTAATACACAGGTGATAATATTCCAGTTAATTGTTAAATTAGATATCATCACTGATACACAGGTGATAATATTCCAGTTAATTGTTAAATTAGATGTCATCACTAATACACAGGGGATAATATTCCAGTTAATTGTTAAATTAGATATCATCACTAATACACAGGTGATAATATTCCAGTTAATTGTTAAATTAGATATCATCACTAATACACAGGTGATAATATTCCAGTTAACTGTTAAATTAGATGTCATCACTAATACACAGGTGATAATATTCCAGTTAATTGTTAAATTAGATATCATCACTGATACACAGGTGATAATATTCCAGTTAATTGTTAAATTAGATGTCATCACTAATACACAGGGGATAATATTCCAGTTAATTGTTAAATTAGATATCATCACTAATACACAGGTGATAATATTCCAGTTAATTGTTAAATTAGATATCATCACTGATACACAGGTGATAATATTCCAGTTAATAGTTAAATTAGATATCATCACTAATGCACAGGGGATAATATTCCAGTTAATTGTTAAATTAGATATCATCACTAATACACAGGTGATAATATTCCAGTTAATTGTTAAATTAGATATCATCACTAATACACAGGTGATAATATTCCAGTTAATTGTTAAATTAGATATCATCACTAATACACAGGTGATAATATTCCAGTTAATTGTTAAATTAGATATCATCACTAATACACAGGGGATAATATTCCAGTTAATAGTTAAATTAGATATCATCACTAATACACAGGTGATAATATTCCAGTTAATTGTTAAATTAGATATCATCACTAATACACAGGGGATAATATTCCAGTTAATTGTTAAATTAGATGTCATCACTAATACACAGGTGATAATATTCCAGTTAATTGTTAAATTAGATATCATCACTAATGCACAGGTGATAATATTCCAGTTAATTGTTAAATTAGATATCATCACTAATACACAGGTGATAATATTCCAGTTAATTGTTAAATTCGATGTCATCACTAATAAACAGGTGATAATATTCCAGTTAATTGTTAAATTAGATATCATCACTAATACACAGGTGATAATATTCCAGTTAATTGTTAAATTAGATATCATCACTAATACACAGGGGATAATATTCCAGTTAATTGTTAAATTAGATATCATCACTAATACACAGGGGATAATATTCCAGTTAATTGTTAAATTAGATGTCATCACTAATACACAGGGGATAATATTCCAGTTAATTGTTAAATTAGATATCATCACTAATACACAGGTGATAATATTCCAGTTAATTGTTAAATTAGATATCATCACTGATACACAGGTGATAATATTCCAGTTAATAGTTAAATTAGATATCATCACTAATACACAGGGGATAATATTCCAGTTAATTGTTAAATTAGATATCATCACTAATACACAGGTGATAATATTCCAGTTAATTGTTAAATTAGATATCATCACTAAAACACAGGTGATAATATTCCAGTTAATTGTTAAATTAGATATCATCACTAATACACAGGTGATAATATTCCAGTTAATTGTTAAATTAGATATCATCACTAATACACAGGTGATAATATTCCAGTTAATTGTTAAATTAGATATCATCACTAATACACAGGTGATAATATTCCAGTTAATTGTTAAATTAGATATCATCACTAATACACAGGTGATAATATTCCAGTTAATTGTTAAATTAGATATCATCACTAATACACAGGTGATAATATTCCAGTTAATTGTTAAATTAGATATCATCACTAATACACAGGTGATAATATTCCAGTTAATTGTTAAATTAGATATCATCACTAATACACAGGTGATAATATTCCAGTTAATTGTTAAATTCGATGTCATCACTAATACACAGGTGATAATATTCCAGTTAATTGTTAAATTAGATATCATCACTAATACACAGGTGATAATATTCCAGTTAATTGTTAAATTAGATATCATCACTAATACACAGGGGATAATATTCCAGTTAATTGTTAAATTAGATATCATCACTAATACACAGGGGATAATATTCCAGTTAATTGTTAAATTAGATGTCATCACTAATACACAGGGGATAATATTCCAGTTAATTGTTAAATTAGATATCATCACTGATACACAGGTGATAATATTCCAGTTAATTGTTAAATTAGATATCATCACTGATACACAGGTGATAATATTCCAGTTAATTGTTAAATTAGATATCATCACTGATACACAGGTGATAATATTCCAGTTAATTGTTAAATTAGATATCATCACTGATACACAGGTGATAATATTCCAGTTAATTGTTAAATTAGATATCATCACTGATACACAGGTGATAATATTCCAGTTAATTGTTAAATTAGATATCATCACTGATACACAGGTGATAATATTCCAGTTAATTGTTAAATTAGATATCATCACTGATACACAGGTGATAATATTCCAGTTAATTGTTAAATTAGATATCATCACTAATACACAGGTGATAATATTCCAGTTAATTGTTAAATTAGATATCATCACTAATACACAGGTGATAATATTCCAGTTAATTGTTAAATTAGATATCATCACTAATACACAGGTGATAATATTCCAGTTAATTGTTAAATTAGATATCATCACTAATACACAGGTGATAATATTCCAGTTAATTGTTAAATTAGATATCATCACTAATACACAGGTGATAATATTCCAGTTAATTGTTAAATTAGATATCATCACTAATACACAGGTGATAATATTCCAGTTAATTGTTAAATTAGATATCATCACTAATACACAGGTGATAATATTCCGGTTAATTGTTAAATTAGATATCATCACTAATACACAGGTGATAATATTCCGGTTAATTGTTAAATTAGATATCATCACTAATACACAGGTGATAATATTCCGGTTAATTGTTAAATTAGATATCATCACTAATACACAGGTGATAATATTCCAGTTAATTGTTAAATTAGATATCATCACTAATATACAGGTGATAATATTCCAGTTAATTGTTAAATTAGATATCATCACTAATACACAGGTGATAATATTCCAGTTAATTGTTAAATTAGATATCATCACTAATACACAGGTGATAATATTCCAGTTAATTGTTAAATTAGATATCATCACTAATACACAGGTGATAATATTCCAGTTAATTGTTAAATTAGATATCATCACTAATATACAGGTGATAATATTCCAGTTAATTGTTAAATTAGATATCATCACTAATACACAGGTGATAATATTCCGGGTAATTGTTAAATTAGATGTCATCACTAATACACAGGTGATAATATTCCGGTTAATTGTTAAATTAGATGTCATCACTAATACACAGGTGATAATATTCCGGTTAATTGTTAAATTAGATGTCATCACTAATACACAGGTGATAATATTCCAGTTAATTGTTAAATTAGATATCATCACTAATACACAGGTGATAATATTCCAGTTAATTGTTAAATTAGATATCATCACTAATACACAGGTGATAATATTCCAGTTAATTGTTAAATTAGATATCATCACTAATACACAGGTGATAATATTCCAGTTAATTGTTAAATTAGATATCATCACTAATACACAGGTGATAATATTCCAGTTAATTGTTAAATTAGATATCATCACTAATACACAGGTGATAATATTCCGGTTAATTGTTAAATTAGATGTCATCACTAATACACAGGTGATAATATTCCGGTTAATTGTTAAATTAGATGTCATCACTAATACACAGGTGATAATATTCCAGTTAATTGTTAAATTAGATATCATCACTAATACACAGGTGATAATATTCCAGTTAATTGTTAAATTAGATATCATCACTAATACACAGGGGATAATATTCCAGTTAATTGTTAAATTAGATGTCATCACTAATACACAGGGGATAATATTCCAGTTAATTGTTAAATTAGATGTCATCACTAATAGACAGGGGATAATATTCCAGTTAATTGTTAAATTAGATATCATCACTAATACACAGGTGATAATATTCCAGTTAATTGTTAAATTAGATGTCATCACTAATACACAGGTGATAATATTCCAGTTAATAGTTAAATTAGATATCATCACTAATACACAGGGGATAATATTCCAGTTAATTGTTAAATTAGATATCATCACTAATACACAGGGGATAATATTCCAGTTAATTGTTAAATTAGATATCATCACTAATACACAGGGGATAATATTCCAGTTAATTGTTAAATTAGATATCATCACTAATACACAGGTGATAATATTCCAGTTAATAGTTAAATTAGATATCATCACTAATACACAGGGGATAATATTCCAGTTAATTGTTAAATTAGATATCATCACTAATACACAGGGGATAATATTCCAGTTAATTGTTAAATTAGATATCATCACTAATACACAGGGGATAATATTCCAGTTAATTGTTAAATTAGATGTCATCACTAATACACAGGTGATAATATTCCAGTTAATTGTTAAATTAGATGTCATCACTAATACACAGGTGATAATATTCCAGTTAATTGTTAAATTAGATATCATCACTGATACACAGTGGATAATATTCCAGTTAATTGTTAAATTAGATATCATCACTGATACACAGGTGATAATATTCCAGTTAATTGTTAAATTAGATATCATCACTAATACACAGGTGATAATATTCCAGTTAATTGTTAAATTAGATATCATCACTAATACACAGGGGATAATATTCCAGTTAATTGTTAAATTAGATATCATCACTAATACACAGGTGATAATATTCCGGTTAATTGTTAAATTAGATGTCATCACTAATACACAGGTGATAATATTCCAGTTAATTGTTAAATTAGATATCATCACTAATACACAGGTGATAATATTCCAGTTAATTGTTAAATTAGATATCATCACTAATACACAGGTGATAATATTCCAGTTAATTGTTAAATTAGATATCATCACTAATACACAGGGGATAATATTCCAGTTAATTGTTAAATTAGATGTCATCACTAATAGACAGGGGATAATATTCCAGTTAATTGTTAAATTAGATATCATCACTAATAGACAGGGGATAATATTCCAGTTAATTGTTAAATTAGATATCATCACTAATACACAGGTGATAATATTCCAGTTAATTGTTAAATTAGATGTCATCACTAATACACAGGTGATAATATTCCAGTTAATAGTTAAATTAGATATCATCACTAATACACAGGGGATAATATTCCAGTTAATTGTTAAATTAGATATCATCACTAATACACAGGGGATAATATTCCAGTTAATTGTTAAATTAGATATCATCACTAATACACAGGTGATAATATTCCAGTTAATTGTTAAATTAGATGTCATCACTAATACACAGGTGATAATATTCCAGTTAATTGTTAAATTAGATATCATCACTAATACACAGGGGATAATATTCCAGTTAATTGTTAAATTAGATATCATCACTAATACACAGGTGATAATATTCCAGTTAATTGTTAAATTAGATATCATCACTAATACACAGGTGATAATATTCCAGTTAATTGTTAAATTAGATATCATCACTAATACACAGGTGATAATATTCCAGTTAATTGTTAAATTAGATATCATCACTAATATACAGGTGATAATATTCCAGTTAATTGTTAAATTAGATGTCATCACTAATACACAGGTGATAATATTCCAGTTAATTGTTAAATTAGATATCATCACTAATACACAGGTGATAATATTCCAGTTAATTGTTAAATTAGATATCATCACTAATACGCAGGGGATAATATTCCAGTTAATTGTTAAATTAGATGTCATCACTAATACACAGGTGATAATATTCCAGTTAATTGTTAAATTAGATATCATCACTAATACACAGGGGATAATATTCCAGTTAATTGTTAAATTAGATATCATCACTAATACACAGGGGATAATATTCCAGTTAATTGTTAAATTAGATATCATCACTAATACACAGGTGATAATATTCCAGTTAATTGTTAAATTAGATATCATCACTAATACACAGGGGATAATATTCCAGTTAATTGTTAAATTAGATATCATCACTAATACACAGGGGATAATATTCCAGTTAATTGTTAAATTAGATATCATCACTAATACACAGGGGATAATATTCCAGTTAATTGTTAAATTAGATATCATCACTAATACACAGGTGATAATATTCCAGTTAATTGTTAAATTAGATGTCATCACTAATACACAGGTGATAATATTCCAGTTAATTGTTAAATTAGATATCATCACTAATACACAGGGGATAATATTCCAGTTAATTGTTAAATTAGATGTCATCACTAATAGACAGGGGATAATATTCCAGTTAATTGTTAAATTAGATATCATCACTAATAGACAGGGGATAATATTCCAGTTAATTGTTAAATTAGATATCATCACTAATACACAGGTGATAATATTCCAGTTAATTGTTAAATTAGATGTCATCACTAATACACAGGTGATAATATTCCAGTTAATAGTTAAATTAGATATCATCACTAATACACAGGGGATAATATTCCAGTTAATTGTTAAATTAGATATCATCACTAATACACAGGGGATAATATTCCAGTTAATTGTTAAATTAGATATCATCACTAATACACAGGTGATAATATTCCAGTTAATTGTTAAATTAGATGTCATCACTAATACACAGGTGATAATATTCCAGTTAATTGTTAAATTAGATATCATCACTAATACACAGGGGATAATATTCCAGTTAATTGTTAAATTAGATATCATCACTAATACACAGGTGATAATATTCCAGTTAATTGTTAAATTAGATATCATCACTAATACACAGGTGATAATATTCCAGTTAATTGTTAAATTAGATATCATCACTAATACACAGGTGATAATATTCCAGTTAATTGTTAAATTAGATATCATCACTAATATACAGGTGATAATATTCCAGTTAATTGTTAAATTAGATGTCATCACTAATACACAGGTGATAATATTCCAGTTAATTGTTAAATTAGATATCATCACTAATACACAGGTGATAATATTCCAGTTAATTGTTAAATTAGATATCATCACTAATACGCAGGGGATAATATTCCAGTTAATTGTTAAATTAGATGTCATCACTAATACACAGGTGATAATATTCCAGTTAATTGTTAAATTAGATATCATCACTAATACACAGGGGATAATATTCCAGTTAATTGTTAAATTAGATATCATCACTAATACACAGGGGATAATATTCCAGTTAATTGTTAAATTAGATATCATCACTAATACACAGGTGATAATATTCCAGTTAATTGTTAAATTAGATATCATCACTAATACACAGGGGATAATATTCCAGTTAATTGTTAAATTAGATATCATCACTAATACACAGGGGATAATATTCCAGTTAATTGTTAAATTAGATATCATCACTAATACACAGGGGATAATATTCCAGTTAATTGTTAAATTAGATATCATCACTAATACACAGGTGATAATATTCCAGTTAATTGTTAAATTAGATGTCATCACTAATACACAGGGGATAATATTCCAGTTAATTGTTAAATTAGATGTCATCACTAATACACAGGGGATAATATTCCAGTTAATTGTTAAATTAGATATCATCACTAATACACAGGTGATAATATTCCAGTTAATTGTTAAATTAGATATCATCACTAATACACAGGTGATAATATTCCAGTTAATTGTTAAATTAGATATCATCACTAATACACAGGTGATAATATTCCAGTTAATTGTTAAATTAGATATCATCACTAATACACAGGTGATAATATTCCAGCTAATTGTTAAATTAGATATCATCACTAATACACAATGTATAATATTCCAGTTAATTGTTAAATTAGATATCATCACTAATATACAGGTGATAATATTCCAGTTAATTGTTAAATTAGATATCATCACTAATACACAGGTGATAATATTCCAGTTAATTGTTAAATTAGATATCATCACTAATACACAGGTGATAATATTCCAGTTAATTGTTAAATTAGATGTCATCACTAATACACAGGTGATAATATTCCAGTTAATTGTTAAATTAGATGTCATCACTAATACACAGGGGATAATATTCCAGTTAATTGTTAAATTAGATATCATCACTAATACACAGGTGATAATATTCCAGTTAATTGTTAAATTAGATATCATCACTAATACACAGGTGATAATATTCCAGTTAATTGTTAAATTAGATATCATCACTAATACACAGGGGATAATATTCCAGTTAATTGTTAAATTAGATATCATCACTAATACACAGGGGATAATATTCCAGTTAATTGTTAAATTAGATATCATCACTAATACACAGGTGATAATATTCCAGTTAATTGTTAAATTAGATATCATCACTAATACACAGGTGATAATATTCCAGTTAATTGTTAAATTAGATATCATCACTAATACACAGGGGATAATATTCCAGTTAATTGTTAAATTAGATATCATCACTAATACACAGGGGATAATATTCCAGTTAATTGTTAAATTAGATATCATCACTAATACACAGGTGATAATATTCCAGTTAATTGTTAAATTAGATGTCATCACTAATACACAGGTGATAATATTCCAGTTAATTGTTAAATTAGATATCATCACTAATACACAGGTGATAATATTCCAGTTAATTGTTAAATTAGATATCATCACTAATACACAGGTGATAATATTCCAGTTAATTGTTAAATTAGATATCATCACTAATACACAGGTGATAATATTCCAGTTAATTGTTAAATTAGATGTCATCACTAATACACAGGTGATAATATTCCAGTTAATTGTTAAATTAGATATCATCACTAATACACAGGTGATAATATTCCAGTTAATTGTTAAATTAGATATCATCACTAATACACAGGTGATAATATTCCAGTTAATTGTTAAATTAGATATCATCACTAATACACAGGTGATAATATTCCAGTTAATTGTTAAATTAGATATCATCACTAATACACAGGGGATAATATTCCAGTTAATTGTTAAATTAGATATCATCACTAATACACAGGGGATAATATTCCAGTTAATTGTTAAATTAGATATCATCACTAATACACAGGGGATAATATTCCAGTTAATTGTTAAATTAGATATCATCACTAATACACAGGTGATAATATTCCAGTTAATTGTTAAATTAGATATCATCACTAATACACAGGGGATAATATTCCAGTTAATTGTTAAATTAGATATCATCACTAATACACAGGTGATAATATTCCAGTTAATTGTTAAATTAGATATCATCACTAATACACAGGTGATAATATTCCAGTTAATTGTTAAATTAGATATCATCACTGATACACAGGTGATAATATTCCAGTTAATTGTTAAATTAGATATCATCACTAATACACAGGGGATAATATTCCAGTTAATTGTTAAATTAGATATCATCACTAATACACAGGTGATAATATTCCAGTTAATTGTTAAATTAGATATCATCACTAATACACAGGTGATAATATTCCAGTTAATTGTTAAATTAGATATCATCACTAATACACAGGGGATAATATTCCAGTTAATTGTTAAATTAGATATCATCACTAATACACAGGTGATAATATTCCAGTTAATTGTTAAATTAGATATCATCACTAATACACAGGTGATAATATTCCAGTTAATTGTTAAATTAGATATCATCACTAATACACAGGGGATAATATTCCAGTTAATTGTTAAATTAGATATCATCACTAATACACAGGGGATAATATTCCAGTTAATTGTTAAATTAGATATCATCACTAATACACAGGTGATAATATTCCAGTTAATTGTTAAATTAGATATCATCACTAATACACAGGGGATAATATTCCAGTTAATTGTTAAATTAGATATCATCACTAATACACAGGTGATAATATTCCAGTTAATTGTTAAATTAGATATCATCACTAATACACAGGGGATAATATTCCAGTTAATTGTTAAATTAGATATCATCACTAATACACAGGTGATAATATTCCAGTTAATTGTTAAATTAGATATCATCACTAATACACAGGTGATAATATTCCAGTTAATTGTTAAATTAGATATCATCACTAATACACAGGTGATAATATTCCAGTTAATTGTTAAATTAGATATCATCACTAATACACAATGTATAATATTCTGGTTAATTGTTAGATTAGACATGATAACTAAAACAGTGTCTAAAATATCCCACTTAATTTTACGTTACGTGTCATCCCTAATCCACAGGGGCAATGTCTTGGTCAATTGTTACGAGCTGTCATCCTGAAAACTAAGTTTACACATTCCAGATAATGGTTAAGTTAGACTTTATCTTTCATGCTTAGGGTAGAATATTGTGTTTAATTGTTATATTGACATCATCCCTAATACAATGACATTTGTGCCCTGATCCAACTGGATCTCAGCAGGCAGCTCATGTGGGTAAAGAATTGGTTTAGCCCCTCTACCACTACCTTGGCAGAGATAGTTCTTCCATGGAATGTCCTCTCCACATCCATAATGGTGAGAAGATACTGCTTGACTCCTTTTGTTTTCGGCAGAAGTCCCACACAATCCACCAGCATTCTGTTCAAGGGTTCTGCAAAAGCTGGTTTGGGAATTAGGGGAGCACTTTTTATAGCAAGTTGGGGCTTCCCCACAACCTGGCACATGTGAACAGTTTTACAGAACTCCACCACATCTTTGTAGAGTTGTGGCCAGTCAAACTGCTGTCTTATGCA
This sequence comes from Heterodontus francisci, assembly GCF_036365525.1. Classification (NCBI taxonomy): domain Eukaryota; kingdom Metazoa; phylum Chordata; class Chondrichthyes; order Heterodontiformes; family Heterodontidae; genus Heterodontus; species Heterodontus francisci. The sequence goes on along the minus strand of NW_027140952.1, from coordinate 744,253 downwards.
GGCTTAGGTTTTTCTGATGCCGACATGTCCAGCCATTGGAATTCCTGGGTTATTCTCAGTATTTCCTTTTGGTACCTGGGCAGAACCACTGGTGAGCCACTGTCCACTCTTCATCCGCAGGTCTCTAAGCAGGTCTCCACTTCCTCATCAGCACCTCATTCTTTAAATAGTCACACTCTGGAACTCCCTCTGCTTCTGTTTAACTTTAGACAGTCTGCGCTAACTTTTTTAACATTGGGTCAGCTTGCTGAGCCTCGACCAAGAAAGATCTATTTAACACATTCTTTTTGACCTCTAACTTCCCAAAGAAGGTTTCAGATAACTAGATAGGAGGGTCATCAGTCTGCAGTGTCAGTTCATCCTCCTCTGACGGAGCTTGTTTGACCATGGACCATCACAACACAAAGGCAGGAAAAATGTCAGTGGCCTTCTCCTGTAACTGCTCTGTCTGCCTGATCTATTTCATTCTCTCTAAAACCACTGGGTAAGCTACCACCTTCACCCTGACCAGATCATTACCCAGGCACAGGTCGACCCTGTCCATAGGTAAACTAGGGACAATCCCCAGGGTTACCAGTCCTGAAACAAAGCTGCACTCCATGTGTACCCAATATAGAGTCCTGGGCATTTACCTTCACTGATACTGTTTACTAATACCTGAGCGTTCGATGCCCTCTCTCGGGGAAAGTTCATGCATTTTCCAAGCAGGAGGGAATGGGTGGCCCCTGTATCCCAAGTATGTCTTTGGGCTTACTTGCCTTATTCGAGGGGTATGGGGTCACTTTTCCGTAGGATACAAAATCCTGGTATCTCTCAGGGAGTTTGTTAAATTTTCCAGCACTCTGAGTGGTGGTCATACTGGATCTTACTGCCACAGTTAAGGTCACAGCCTGGTATTCTGTGTTTCCCATCAGGGCCCCTTTTCCTGCACTGGTCTGGTGTATCCTGATTAATCCTCCAGCTTTTCACTGTAATGTCCAGCAGTCAGCTCAGAGGTGATGGGCCTTATTACAATGGAAACTCACAGGCTTTGGCGACACTCCTGTTCTCAGCACCGTCTGCTCTGGCTGAAGGAGGAGCACCTGTGTTTACAACTCTCCCTTCTTGCTCAGGGCTATTTTATTTTCTTCATTCATGGGATGTGGACGTCGCTGGATCGTCCAGCATTTATTACCCATCCCTAATTGCCCTTGAGAAGGTGGTGGGGAGCTGCCTTCTTGAACTGCTGCAGTCCATTTGGGGTAGGTACACCCACAGTGCTGTTAGGAAGGGAGTTCCAGGATTTGGACCAAGCGACAGTGAAGGAACGGCGATATAGTTCCAAGTCAGGATGGTGTGTGACTTGGCGGGGAACTTGCAGGTGGTGGTGTTCCCATGTATTTGCTGCCCTTGTCCTTCTAGTTGGTAGAGGTCGTGGGTTGGAAGTTGCTGTCGAAGGAGCCTTGGTGAGTTGTTGTGGTGCATCTTGTGGATGGTACACACTGCTGCCACTGTGCGTCGGTGGTGGAGGGAGTGAATGTGTGTAGATTGGGTGCCAATCAAGTACGCTGCTTTTTCCTGGATGGTGTCGAGCTTCTTGAGTGTTGTTGGACCTACATACATCAAGGCAAGTGAAGAATATTCCATCACACTCCTGACATGCGCCTTGTAAATTGTGGACAGGCTTTGTGGAGTCAGGAGGTGAGTTACTCGCCTCTGGATTCCTAGCCTCTGACCTGCTCTTGTTATTTATATGGCTACTCCAATTCATTTTCTGGTCAATGGTAGCCCCTAGGATGTTGATAGTGGGGGATTCAGCGATGGCAATTCCGTTGAATGTCAAGGGGAGATGGCTAGATTCTCTCTTGATGGAGATGATCATTGCCTGGCACTTGTGTGGCACGAATGTTACTTGCCACTTACCAGCCCAAGCCTGGATATTTTCCAGGTCTTGCTGCATTTCTACACAGAATGCTTCAGTATCTGAGGAGTCACGAATGGTGCTGAATATTGTGCAATCATCAGCACACATACCCACTTCTGACCATATGATTGAAGGAAGGTCATTGATGAAGCAGCTGAAGATGGTTGGGCCCAGGACACTACCCTGAGGAACTCCTGCAGTGATGTCCTGGAGCTCGGATGATTGACCTCCAACAACCACAACCATTTTCATTTGTTTAAGGTATGACTCCAGCCAGTGGATGGTTTTTCCCCCTGATTCCCATTGACTTCAGTTTTGCGAGGTCTCCTTGACGCCCTACTCGGTCAAATGCTGCCTTGATATCAACGGCAGTCACTCTCACCTCACCTCTTGAGTTCAGCTCTTTTGTCCATGATTGATCCAAGGCTGTAATGAGGTCAGGAAATGAGTGGCCCTGGCAGAACCCAAACTGAGCATCACTGAGCAGGTTATTGCGAAGCAAGTGCCGCTTCATGGCACTGTTGATGACACCGTCCATCACTTTACTGATAATTGAGAGTAGGCTAATGGGGCGGAAGTTGGCCGGTTTGGACTTGTCCTGCTTTTTGTGTACAGGACTTACCTGGGTAATTTTCCACATTGCAGGGTAGATGCCAATGTTGTGACTGCGCGGGAACAGCTTGGCTCGGGGCACTGCAAGTTCTGAAGCACAGGTCTTCAGTACTATTGCGGGAATATTATCAGGGCCCATAGCTTTTGCAGTATCCAGTGCCTTCAATCGTTTCTTGATATCACGTGGAATGAATCGAATTGGCTGAAGTCTGACATCTGTGATGCTGGGGATTTCAGGAGGAGGCCGAGATGGATCATCAACTCGGCACTTCTGGCTGAAGATTGTTGCAAATGCTTCAGCCTTTTTTTTTGCACTGATGTGCTGGGCTCTCCCATCATTGCGAATGGGGATATTTGTGGAGCTGCCTCCTCCAGTTAGTTGTTTAATTGTCCACCACCATTCACAGCTGGATGTGGCAAGACTGCAGAGCTTAGATCTGATCCGTTGGTTATGGGATCGCTGAGCTCTGTCTATCACATGCTGCTTATGCAGTTTGGCACGCAGATACTCTTGTGTTGTGGCTTCACCAGGTTGACACCTGGTTTTGAGGTATGCCTGGTGCTGCTCCTGGCATGCCCTCCTACACTCTTCATTGAATTCCCATGTGCTTTAATTTTGCACGCTAACTTCTTACGTGGGAACTTATCAAAATCCTTCTGAAAGTCAAAATACATCACATCCACTCGTTCTCTCATATCTATTCTATGAGTTACATCCTCAAAAAATTCCAGTAGATTTGCCAAGCATGATTTCCCTTTCGTAAATCCATGTTGACTGTGTCCGATCCTGTCATTGTTCTGCGTGTGCTCTGTTATTACATCTTTTATAATGTTCTCTCGCATTTTCCCCACTACTTATGTCAGGCTTACCGGTCAATAATTCCCTGTTGTGTCTCTACCACCGTTTTTAAAAAGTGGTGTTACATTAGCTAACCTGCAATCCATTGTAACTCTTCCAGAGTCTATAGAAATTTGAAGACTGGCCAGCAATGCATCTACTATTTCTAGAGTCTCTTCCTTAAATACTTTGGGATGTAGATTATCAGGCCCTGGGGATTTATCAGCCTTCAATCCCATCAATTTACCCAACACCTTTTCCCTACTAATACTGATTTCATACCGTCCCTCCTTCTTACTGGACCCTATGTTCCCCAACATTACTGGGAGGTAATTTGTGTCCTCCTTTGTGAAGACAGAACCAAAGTATGTATTTAATTGGTCTACCATTTCTTTGTTCCCCATTACTTCCAAACAGAATTCGATGAAGTGTCATTTAACAGGCTTGTCAATAAAGATAAAGCCCATGGAATAAAAGGGACAAAGTTGTCTACATGACCAGAAGCAGAGAGAGGGGGTGAAATGTTGTTTTTAGACTGGAGGAAGTTTCCCCAGGGGTCGTTACTGGGTCTGCTACTTTTCATGATTTATATTAAACACTTGGACTTGAGTGTAAATGGAACAATTTCAAACTTTACACTTGGCACAAAATTTGGAAGTGTACTGCGCAATGAGGATGATCGTAACAGACATCAAGTGGATGTAGATAGGTTGGTGGAATGGACGGACACGTGGCAGATAAACTTTAACAGAAGCGCAAATTGATACATTTACATTGGACGGAGAGGAGAGGCAATGAAAAATAAAGGGTGTAATTTTAATGGGGGTGCAGCAACAGAGTGGATGCATGTGAATAGTTCAATGACAGGACATATAGATGAGCTTGTTAAAATGACATGCTGTGTGACTGTTTCAAAGACAAACTATCCTTCCTTATCCTTCACAAACTTACTGCAGTCTGTGACAATGTTCATAACACCATCTTCCTCCCACACCTCTCCATTGTCGTCCAGCTGGAAGGAAATGCTGTTACCTTTTTATTATTTCATGGGATGAAGCATCGCTGGCTAAACCAACATTCATTGCCCATCACTAATTGCCTTTGAAAAGGTGGTATTAAGCTGCCTCCTTGATCCGCTGCAGTCCATCTGGTGCCGGTACACCCACAGTACTATTTAGGAAGGGAGTTCCAGGATTTTGACCCAGTGACAGTAAAGGAACAGCGATATCGTTCCAATTCAGGATGGTATATGACTTGGAGGGGAACTTGCAGGTGGTGGTGTTCCCATGCATCGCTGCCATTGTCCTTCTAAGTTGTAGAGGTCGTGGGTTTGGAAGGTGCTGTCTAAGAAACCTTGGTGCGTTGCTACAGTGCATCTTGTAGATGGTACACACTGCTGCTCCTGTGCTGGTGGTGAGGGAGTGCATGACACCCCAATCACAACAAACAAGCGGGCGGTTTTGTCCTGAATGGTGTTGACCTTCTGGAGTGTTGTTGGTGCTGCACTCATCCAGGCAAGTGGACAGTATTCCATAACACTCCTGACTTGTGCCTTGCAAATGGTGGAGAGGCTTTGGGGAGTCAGGAGGTGAGTTACTCTCCGCAGCATTCCAAGCCTTTGACCTGCTCTTGTCGCTGCAATTCCGCTTCCGTTCAATGGTAACCCCTAGGATGCTGATAGTGGGAGATTCAGCGATGGTAATGCCGTTTAATGTCAAGGGGAGATGGTTAGATTCTCTCTTATTGGAAATGATTGTGTCCTGGCACTTGTGTGTCATGAATGTTACTTGCCACTTTTCAGTTCAAGCCTGAATGTTGTCCAGGTCTTGCTGCATATGTCTGTCTTCAGTATCTGAGCAGTTGTGAATAGTGATCATCATTGTACAGTCATCAGTGAACTTTCCCACTTCTGACCTTATGATTGAAGAAGGTCATTGATGAAGCAGCTGAAGATGTTTGGGCCTAGGACACTACCCTGAGGAACTCCTGCAGTGATGTCCTGGAACTGAGATGATTGACCTCCAACAACCACAACCATCTTCCTTTATGCTAGGTTAGGAATGACTCCCAAGCAGTTGATTTCTCCCATTGACTTCTGCTTAGCTACGTTCCATTCATAGCTAAAATAACAGAAAATGCTGTAAATACTCAACTTGACTGGCAGCATCTGTGGAAAGAGAAGCAAAGTTAACGTTTCATGTTGATAACATTTCATCAGAACAGGCAATGATTAGAAATGTAATCGGTGTTGAAAAAGTGAAAGGTGGGGAAGAGCAACAAAAGGGAAGATCTGTGATAGGCCGAGGATGGGGAGACTAAATGACAAAGAACAAGGCAAAGGGAGTGGTAACATTTGTTGTAAGGGACAAAGCATTTGTCCAGGGAGGGTGTTAATGGCTGAATAATGAACTGCTCTGTCCGAAAGCAAAAGTATGAAAAACAAGTTTAAGACCAGGTGCCGGTGTGAAATTGTTGAACTCAGTGCTGATCCAGAGGCTCTAAAGTGTGCAATTGGAAGATGAGGTTCTGTTCCTCAAGCTTGTCTTGAGCTTCACTGGAACACTGCAGAATGTGGAGAGCAGAAATGTCAGTGTGGGAGCAGGGCAGTGAATTAAAATGGCAAGTGACCAGAAGTTCAGTGACATGCTTGTGGACTGAGTGGACAGGTTCCACAAAGCGTCATCCAATCTGTATTTGGTCTCCACAATTATCTTTATTATTATTTGTTCATGGGATGTGCGCATCACTGACGAGGACAGCATTTATTGGCGATCCTTAATGGAAAGGAGACCGCATTGTGAGCAGCGAATACAGTATACTAAATTGAAAGAAGTACAAGTTAATATGCTGATTCACCTGAAAGGAGTGTTTGAGGTCTTGGATAGTGAGGCTAGAGGAGGGAAAAGGGCAGGTATGACACCTTCTGTGATTGCATGGGAAGGTGCTGTGGGAAGGGAACAAGGTGTTGGGGGTGAGGGAGGAGTGGTCCAGGGTGTCACGGAGGGAACAATCTCTTCGGAATGATGACTTGGGAGGGTGGGGGGAAGGAGTGCTTGGCAGTGGCATCACACTGGAGGTGGCAGAAATGGTGGAAAGTGATACTTTGGATATGGGGGCTGATGGGGTGGAAAGTGAAGACAAGATGAACCCTTTCACAGGTCTGGGAGGGAGGGGAAGGGATGAGGGTAGAAGTGCGGGAAATGAGCCGGACCCGGCTGAGGGCCCTGTCAACCACAGTAGGGGGGATCCTCAGTGGAGGAAAAAGGAAGACATAACCGAAATGCTGTTCTGGAAGGTTGCATCATCAGAGCAGATGCGATGGAGATGAAGAATTTGGGAGAATGGAATGGAGTCCTTACAGTAGGCAGGGTGTGAAGAAATGTAGTCGAGGTAGCTGTGAGAGTCGGTGGGCTTATAATGGATATGATTGGGCAGCCTATCCCAAGAGATGGAGACTGAAGAGTCAAGGAAGGGAAGTGTTGGAGATAGACAACAAGAAGGTGAGTGAAGGGTGAAAATTGGAAGCAATGTTGATAAAGTTTTCCAGTTCGAGATGGGAGCAGGAAACAGCACCCATATAGTTATCAATGCACCAGAAAAAAGAGCTCAGGGAGGGTACCTGAGTCGGACTGGAACAAGGAATGTCCAACATATGCGATAACAAGGGCATAGTTAAGACCCATGCGGGTACCCATAGCAATACCATTTACTTGAAGTTAAGCTGTGAAGAGAGACTGGGCAGGCTAGGGTTGTTTTCCTTAGAGCACAGAAGGCTGAGGGGAGACCTGATTGAGGTATACAAAATTATAGGGTAGATGGGAAGAAACTTTTTTCCCCTTAGCGGAGGTGTCAATGACCAGGGGACAGAGATTTAAGGTAAAGACAGGAGTTTTAGAGGCGATTTGAGGACAAATGTTGCCAGTTGAAATCTGGAACCCACTGCCTGAAGGGGTGGCAGAGGCAGGAACGCTCACAAGAAGTATTTAGACGAGCACTTGAAACGCCACAGCATCCAAAGCTACGGCCAAATGTTGGAAAATGGCATTAGAATAGTGAGGTGCTTGATGGCCAGCATTGACACAATGGGCCGAAGGACCTATTTCTGTGTTTTATAACTCTCTGACTCAATGAACTAAGTGGAGTTCAAGGAGAAGTTGTTCAATGTGAGAACAGGATCAGCCAGGCGAAGGAGGGTGGTGGTGGATGGGGACTGGCTCGGCCTCTGTTCAAGGAAGAAGCAGAGAGCCCTCAATCATTCCTGGCATGGGATGGAGGTGTAGAGAGAGTGGACGTCCATAGTGAAGAGGAGGTGGTTAGTGCCAAGAAGATGGAAATTGTCAAAATGACGAAGGGCGTCCAAAGCGTCACATATGTAGGAGGGAAGAGACTGGACAAGGGGAGAAAAAATCGAGTCAAGATAGGAAGAAATAAGTTCAGTGCGATAGGAACAATCTGAAACAATGGCTTGACCAGGGTAGTCCTCTTTGTGAATTTTCTGAATGAGGTAGAAGTGGCCTGTCCGGGGTTCTGTGAATAAGGTTGGAAGCTGTAGAGGGAAGATGCCTGGAGGAGATGAGGTCAATGACAGTGTCCTGCAGACAGCGGCGTGATGCTTTGTGGTGGGGTCATGGTCCAGGGGAAAGTAGGAAGAAGTGTCTGAGAGTTGGCACTGAGCCTTTGCGAGGCAGAGGTCAGTACGCCAGACAACAGCAGCACCACCCTTGTCTGCAGGTTTGATCACAATGTCGGGATTAGACAGTAAGGGGAGCAGAGAAATTGAATGGCATATGTCTTGCCGACAGTTCTCAATGAAAAGATCAAGACTGAGTAAGAGGCCAGAAGGAGGGGTGCAGGTGGAGGGAGAATACCGGAGGTGCCTGAGTAGGTCCACTGGTCAGGGAAAGGATCCCTGTCCGAACAATTGAGCAAGAGGCGATGGTGACAGAAAAGAGCTCCACGTCATGCTGAGCGTGAAATGAATTGAGGTTGGAGTATTCGGGGTTCAAACAGTTGTTTGCTATGTACAGATCATTCCGCAATAGAGAGGGGAAGGTGTCACTGTTTAAAAATAAGGAGCCGCCCATTTAAGACAGAGATGAGGAGAAATTCTTTCCTCTCAGAGTGTCGAGTCTTTGAAATTATCTTCCTCAAAAGGCAGAGTCTTTGAATATTTTTAATGCAGAGTTGGATAGATTCCTGATAAGCAAGAGGGAAAAAGGTTATTGGGAGTAGGTGGAAATGTGGAGTAATCAGTTCAGCCAGCAACTTATTGAATGGTGCAGCAGGCTCGAAGGTCCGAGTGGCCAACTCCTACTCCTAATTCATATGTTTGTACGTAAATATATGCTGTTATTGTTTTGATGGCTTTGGAACAGCACTGTATACTTCCCCCAGCCAGAAAAACAATATATGTTCTGTGCCTTAGCCAATTGGAGATTCAAACAACCACTGCCACTTTGATCCATTGGTTTCAGTTTTCCTAAGAAGTATATTAAATGACACTTGGTCAAACACCTTTTGAAAGTTATATACATAACACCAGCTGTGCCACCCTCATCAGTCCCCTCTAATACTATATCAAATACATCCTTCAGGTTTGTTAGGTACAATTTGCCTTTAACCTGTTCATGGTAGCTGACATTTATAAATGAGAGATGGTGCAGGAGGGAGGGGTTCAGATTTTTGGGACGTTGGAACCGGTTCTGGGGGAGGTGGGACTTTTACAAATTGGACGGTCTACACCTGGGCCGGACTGGAACCAATGTCCTTGGGGTTGCTTTTGCTAACGCTGTTGGGGAGGGTTTAAACTAATGTGGCAGGGGGATGGAAACCAAATGAGGAGGTCAGTGGACAGTAAGGAGGTAGTAACTAAAGCCTGTAAGGAACTAGATAATGAAGTCAGCGTGACTAAGGGAAAGAGTAGACAGGGAGCAGATGATGAACGCAATGGGAGTGGTGGTCTGAGGTGCATTTGTTTTAATGCAAGAAGTGTAGTAGGTAAGGCAGATGAACTTAGGGCTTGGATTAGTACCTGGGAGTATGATGTTATTGCTATTACTGAGACTTGGTTGAGGGAAGGGCATGATTGGCAACTAAATATCCCAGGATATCGATGCTTCAGGCGGAATAGAGAGGGAGATAAAAGGGGTGGAGGAGTTGCATTACTGGTCAAAGAGGAGATCACAGCTGTGCTGAAGGAGGGCACTATGGAGGACTCGAGCAGTGAGGCAATATGGGCAGAACTCAGAAATAGGAAGGGTGTGGTAACAATGTTGGGGCTTTACTACAGGCCTCCCAACAGCGAGCGTGAGATAGAGGTACAAATATGTAAACAGATTATGGAAAGATGTAGGAGCAACAGGGTGGTGGTAGGATATTTTAATTTTCCCAACATTGACTGGGATTCACTAGTGTTAGAGGTCTAGATGGAGCAGAATATGTAAGGAGCATCCAGGAGGGTTTTCTAGAGCAGTATGTAAATAGTCCAACTCTGGAAGGGGCCATACTGGACCTGGTGTTGGGGAATGAGCCCGGCCAGGTGGTTGAAGTTTCAGTAGGGGACTACTTTGGGAATAGTGATCACAATTCCGTAAGTTTTAGAATACTCATGGACAAAGACAAGAGTGGTCCTAAAGGAAGAGTGCTAAATTGGGGGAAGGCCAACTATACCAAAATTCGGCAGGAGCTGGGGAATGTAGATTGGGAGCAGCTGTTTGAAGGTAAATCCACATTTGATATGTGGGAGGCTTCTAAAGAGAGGTTGATTAGCGTGCAGGAGAGACATGTTCCTGTGAAAATGAGGGATAGAAATGGCAAGATTAGGGAACCATGGATGACAGGTGAAATTGTGAATCTAGCTAAGAGGAAAAAGGAAGCATACATAAGGTCTAGGCGGCTGAAGAAAGACAAAGATTTGGAAGAATATCGGGAATGTAGGTCCAATCTGAAACGAGGAATTAAGAGGGCTAAAAGGGGTCATGAAATATCGTTAGCAAACAAGGTTAAGGAAAATCCCAAAGCCTTTTATTCATAAATAAGGAGCAAGAAGGTAATGAGAGAAAGGATCGGCCCACTCAAGGACAAAGGAGGAAAGTTATGCGTGGAGTCAGAGAAAATGAGTGAGATTCTGAACGAGTACTTTGCATCAGTATTCACCGAGGAGAGGGACATGACGGATGTTGAGGTTAGGGACAGATGTTTGATTACTCTAGGTCAAGTCGGCATAAGGACGGAGGAAGTGTTGGGTACTCTAAAGGGCATTAAGGTGGACAAGTGCCCAGGTCCGGATGGGATCTATCCCAGATTACTGAGGGAAGCGAGAGAGGAAATAGCTGGGGCCTTAACAGATATCTTTGCAGCATCCTTAAACATGGGTGAGGTCCCGGAGGACTGGAGAAGTGCTGATGTTGTCCCCTTGTTTAAGAAGGGTAGCAGGGATAATCCAGGTAATTATAGACCGGTGAGCCTGACGTCAGTGGTAGGGAAGCTGCTGGGGAAGATACTGATGGATAGGATCTATTCCCATTTGGAAGAAAATGGGATTATCAGTGATAGGCAACATGGTTTTGTGCAGGGAAAGTCATGTCTTACCAACTTAATAGAATTCTTTGAGGAAGTGACAAAGTTGATTGATGAGGGAAGGGCTGTAGATGTCATATACATGGACTTCAGTAAGGCGTTTGATAAGGTTCCCCATGGTAGGCAGATGTAGAAAGTGAAGTCGCATGGGGATCCAGGGTGTACTAGCTAGATGGATAAAGAACTGGCTGGGCAACAGGAGACAGAGAGTAGCAGTGGAGGGGAGTTTCTCAAAATGGAGACGTGTGACCAGTGGTTTTCCACAGGGATCCGTGCTGGGACCACTGTTTGTGATATACATAAATGATTTGGAGGAAAGTATAGGTGGTCTGATTAGCAAGTTTGCAGACGACACTAAGATTGGTGGAGGAGCAGATAGTGAAGGGGACTGTCAGAGAATACAGCAGAATATAGATAGATTGGAGAGTTGGGCAGAGAAATTGCAGATGGAGTTCAATCCGGGCAAATGCGAGGTGATGCATTTTGGAAGATCCAATTCAAGAGTGAACAAGACAGTAAATGGAAAAGTCCTGGGGAAAATTGATGTACAGAGAGATTTGGGTGTTCAGGTCCATTGTTCCCTGAAGGTGGCAACGCAGGTAAATAGAGTGGTCAAGAAGGCATACGGCATGCTTTCCTTCATCGGACAGGGTATTGAGTACAAGAGTTGGCAGGTCATGTTACATTTGGTTCGGCCACATTTGGAATGCTGCGTGCAGTTCTGGTCGCCACATTACCTAAAGGATGTAGATGCTTTGGAGAGGGTGCGGAGGAGGTTCACCAGGATGTTGGCTGGTATGGAGGGCGCTAGCTATGAAGAGAGGTTGAGCAGATTAGGATTATTTTCATTAGAAAGACGGAAGTTGAGGGGGACCTGATTGAGGTGTACAAAATCATGAGAGGTATAGACAGGTTGGATAGCAAGAAGCTTTTTCCCAGAGTGGGGGATTCAATTACTAGGGGACACGAGTTCAAAGTGAGAGGGGAAAAGTTATGGGGGGATATGCTTGGAAAGTTCTTTACGCAGAGGGTGGTGGGTGCCTGGAACGCGTTGCCTGTGGAGGTGGGAGACGCGGGCTCAATAGCATCTTTTAAGATGTATCTGGACAGATACATGAATGGGCAGGAAGCAAAGAGATACAGACCCTTAGAAAATAGGCGACAGGTTTAGATAGAGGATCTGGATCGGGGCAGGCTTGGAGGGCTGAATGGCCTGTTCCTGTGCTGTAATTTTTTTCTTCTTCTTCTTCTTCTAAACCATTGTGTTTAAAAACAGCGGTTATCTCTGACAGGTTGATGGTTGTAATTTCCCCACCAGGGATACTCGTCTGACAGGTCAGTAAATACAGGGTTTATTCCAGCTCTACTTTTTAAAATGGGGTGTGACATTTACAACTCTCCAGTCCTCTGCCACGGATTGGAAGATTCTGGCGAGTCCCTCTGCTATTTTCATTATTTCGGTACAAAAGTGGTGGATTGAAAGGCTTTCATTGAACCTGTTTGTTCAGTGACTGTTGGAGAAATTTTCTGAGCTTTGCTAATTATTACATAACATTGTAGAAGCAGAAAAGCAGGACACAGCTTGTAGCTAATCTAACCACAACCAACGGTCATAAATTGTAGACAGAGCAGCTAACCACAATCAGACGTTACGGTCAGATATGGTGTCTGGAGTGGGCATTGAATTAAGGAACTAGCTTGTTATTGTTGAAACTGATGTTTCACTGACCTCGGACCCTGCATGGTGCACCGTTACGTAGGCAGTCTTGTGGGTGCTTATCTAATTGTGAAACTGTTAGCTCTGCCTTTTTTATACTATATAAGTCCACGGCGATCTGTAGCTCTTTGGGAGTAGCACTGAACCGCATTTAGGTAAGGTGTTATCCCCCATGATATCATGCAATAAAGTGTTTGATTCTCAACGTCTGAGTCCGGAGAATTTGTTCAACAATAGGGCACAATCTGGATTTTCTCCAACAGTGACTGTAATTAATGTCAGTCTCAATGGACTCTAATTGTGACACTGGAGCATTTCCTTTTTCTATTAATAAGAGATTCCTTTCAATGTGTTATCTTATAGTGTCAGCCAGAGCATCGTCTCCGGCACTAACAGGGATCACCGGCTCCAGCGAGAGTGAAAGGATAGATCAGAATCTGAGAACAATAGATTGGAATGTTACAACAATGGATCAGAATCTGAGAACAATAGATCGGAATGTTACAACAATGGGTCAGAATCTGAGAACAATAGATCGGAATGTTACAACAATGGATCAGAATCTGAGAACAATAGATTGGAATGTTACAACAATGGATCAGAATCTGAGAACAATAGATCGGAATGTTACAACAATGGACAGGAGTTTATCCTATTGGTTTGATTATCTTACTGCGGATTATTCTTGGATGACATTAGTGGATCGGATCTATTATGCACTGAGGATGACTCAATACATTTATTATCCCATACTCGCTATTGTTGGTGTCCCTGGTAAGTCTCTCTATCAAGCTATTAATCCTATAAACGATAATTAACTGTTTTGCTGTTCTGAACATTGGCCACCTCCAAAAGATTGTCCTGCCTGTGAGCCCATTTACTGTACATTGTCAAGAGGAGGTAAACAGTCTACAAAGGGATATAAATAGGTTCAGTAAGATTGCAAAACTTTGGCAGATGGAGTATCATGTGGTAAGATGTGGACTTGTCCACTTTGGCAGGAAGAATAGAAAAGCAGGATGCTATTTAAATGTAGAGAGATTGCACAACTCGGTGGTACAGCGGGATCTGGGTGTCCTGGTACATGAATCAGAAAGAGTCAGTATACAGGGACAGCAAGTGACTAGGAAGGCAAATGGAATGTTAGTGTTTATTGCAAATGGAATCGAGTATAAAAGTGGAGAAGTTTTACTGCAGATGTGCAGGGCTTTGGTGAGACCACATCAGGAATATTGTGTATACTTTTGGTCTCCTTCTTTGATAAAACTATATAATTGCATACAGGTGAACGAAAGTTCAGTTGATTCGTTTCGTGAATGAAGGGCTTATTTTATCAAGAAAGGTTCAAGAGGGTGGAGTTTGGAAGAATGAGAGATGTCTTATTGAAACATAGCTGATCCTGAGTAACCTTGATAGAGTGGATACCGAGAGGATGTTTCCTCTTGTTGGGGAGACTGGAACTAGGGGATAAAGCGAAAAATAAATGTTCAGCCATGATCAGATCGAATGGTGGAGCAGGCTCAAAGGGCCGAATGGCCTCCTCCTGCTCCTCAGTCCCAAGTTCCTATGTGTAGAAACATCTCAATTTTAATATTCCCATCATGTGATCAAATGCCTCCATGGCCTCACCCCTCTGATTATCCCAGTCCCCTGTCAATTTCCAATATCCCTGAAACTTGTTGATCTTAAAGTCCTTTTCTAATTCCCTTTTTAAAGAGAGTTCCCCCATCCCCGTCTCTCTCCCTGACCACACATTTCATCTCTCCTGCTCCACTCATGCTGTGGAAGTTTGGATCCATAAAATGGTGTGACTGCCGGTCACATCCAGCACATTGTACAGGACACCCGGGCTGGCCGGGGTGCTGGTGTCGGTGTAATGTCTGTGTGTGTGTGTCTGTCGTGTGAGGCGGGGCCTGAATATGATGTCAATCAGCCATTTCAGTAGCTTTGATGTACGACTTTGAAACTTAGTCTGTGCATGTCCACTGACTGCCTGTGTTCGTCACCCTCAGCTGAACATACATTCAGCAACACGAGGAACCCCCTCTAGTGTTATTTAAAAGGACCAGGCATCCAACATACAGGTGAGGGGCTTTTGACTTATTTCCGCTATTGTAAAGTTAGTGGAGGTACTGTGGATGGTTTTCTTGAGGTTGTGTTTTGAGCTTCTGCAGACATTCAGGAAGGACCGAGGATTTGGTGACCCAACTCTGGACGAGGTATGGGGACTGTAGTTACAGTGTCTCTTGGTCTGTAACATGACCACCAAATGGAGCAGAGGCTGCAGAGAGGGGAAGCTCTGTAAAGAGGGAGGAGGAGGGGCCTCTGCACTATGCTCCCCGGGTTTTCCAGAGCACTTTTCCTACCTACACCTAACCCAGAAGCAGTTTTTGAGGTGACTCTGATTCAGTAAGGAGGTGGTCACAGAACTGTGTCACCTCCTGTCACACGACCTGGAGCCTCACACCAGGGTGAGGCTGTTAAGGTCACAGTTTCATTGAACTTCTATGGATCTGGATCTTTCCAGGCAGGAGCAGCTGATGCACCCATTATATTGTCATTTCCTTCAAGTGTCCATCCAATTTCCTTTTGAAATCATTGATTGTCTTCACTTCCATCACCCTCGTGGGCAGCGAGTTCCAGGTGTTACAAAGAGGTCGAGAATTTTGAGAACAAATGTCTCTTTCTGTCCAACAACCTGTCTGTAAGCAGATTGTAGTTAATTTTCCCCCTTTTTTTAAAACAAGGAAAATCCTGATTCCGTATTTCTCCACTCCCTCAGCTTGCGAACCCTGACTTTTAAAGGACTGCAACAACACTGGTGTTAAAGTTAAAAATAGAAGTAGGATTTATTACTACATACTCAAACTCAGGAAGCGGGTTACATTCGCAACGTACATTCATAAGCATACAGGGAATGGTAAAGGCATCAAAAGGGTAAGAACATTTACCAAGTAGAAAAAATAGCTTAATTACAAACTGAAGGAGGTTCCAGTTGAAAATAGAGTCCGTTTTTTCACTGACATAAAGTTCAAAGCTGGAATTAACCAACTGGAAATGCTGAGTGGAGTAGGAGTTGCAGGAAATCTCTACTCTCAATGTTTCTTCTTGCACTTTCGGGGATTAGATGAGGCTTTTTTATGACGAGAATCTGGTAGAGAGCAGAATTATTTTCTTGCTGCTTTGCAGACTGTGGCATCTTATTTCCTTCTTGCAGGCAGGCCCCAGGGATAGCCAGCTGCAAACCTTCCAGGCAGCTGATTACCTGTAAGAGCTGTTCCCTCAAACTAAAACGGTTTCAAAACCAGATAGGCTTAAAAGGATGGCATTTGGGTCATGTGATCGGAACCCTTAAAGTAACTGTCCCAGGTACTGTTGTTGAAGGTATCTGCTCCCCCACCATGTTTAAACAAGTTGAACACAGAAGTGGCAGCTCACAATAACATCCAAGTGCACGAAAATACAATTTGCAGTTGGTTTCCATCCATTTGTGACACATATCAACAACAACTGCTGCATAAAAAAAGTTATTCCGCACATTCTCCCTGCATCTCTTGTCCAGAACTTTAAATCTGTGGCCCCTAGTCCTCATACCATTAGTTAATAGAGACATTTTCCTTGTCTAACTTATCTAAGCCTGTCATAATTATCTACATTTTAATCAAATCTCCCCTCAATCTCCTTTGTTCAAACAGGAAGAAACCCAGTTTTACTAACCTAACCTTGTAACAAATATTCCCATCCCTGGAATCATTCTGGTAAATCTCAACTGCACCCTTTCAAGGGACCGCACATCTTTCCAAAAGTCTGGTGAACAGAAATGGACTAGATACTGTAGTTGTAGCCGAACCAGAGCATTATAAGTGTTCAGCAAATCTTCACTGCTTTAGTGCTGAATGACTCTATTTATTAAGGACAAGATCCAATACGATTTACTAATCAATCTCTCAGTATGTCCTGCCACCTTCAAACATTGATGTATATGCACCCGCAAGTCCCTCTATTCCAGCAAATCATTCAGCAATGTGTTATTAAGTCTATATTGCTTCTCGAAAATACATCTGCCAGTTCTGCTAACCTATGTATGTCCTGTTCCAGTCAATTACTATTATTTTGACTTTATGTCCATTCTGATAGCCTGTCGAAGTCCAGTTTCAGTCTATGACGATCAGCCTGACTGTCTGTTCACTCGGATAACCTGTCTATGTCCTGTTTCAGTCATTTACTATCATCCTGACTGTCTGTCCATTCTGCTGAACTATCAATGTCCTGTTTCAGTCAATTACTGTCATCCTGCCTGTCTATCCATTCTGCTAAACTATCTATGTCCTGTTTCAGTCATTTACTATCATCCTGACTGTCTGTCCATTCTGCTAAACTATCCATGTCCTGTTTCAGTCAATTACTATCATCCTGACTGTCTGTCCATTCTGCTAAACTATCTAGGTCCTGTTTCAGTCATTTACTATCATCCTGACTGTCTGTCCATTCTGCTGAACTATCAATGTCCTGTTTCAGTCAATTACTATCATCCTGACTGTCTATCCATTCTGCTAAATTATCAATGTCCTGTTTCAGTCAATTACTATCATCCTGACTGTCTGTCCATTCTGCTAAATTATCAATGTCCTGTTTCAGTCAATTACTATCATCCTGACTGTCTGTCCATTCTGCTAAATTATCAATGTCCTGTTTCAGTCAATTACTATCATCCTGACTGTCTGTCCATTCTGCTAAATTATCAATGTCCTGTTTCAGTCAATTACTATCATCCTGACTGTCTGTCCATTCTGCTAAACTATCTATGTCCTGTTTCAGTCATTTACTATCATCCTGACTGTCTGTCCATTCTGCTAAACTATCCATGTCCTGTTTCAGTCAATTACTATCATCCTGACTGTCTGTCCATTCTGCTAAACTATCTATGTCCTGTTTCAGTCATTTACTATCATCCTGACTGTCTATCCATTCTGCTAAACTATCTATGTCCTGTTTCAGTCAATTACTATCATCCTGACTCTCTGTCCATTCTGCTAAACTATCTATGTCCTGTTTCAGTCATTTACTATCATCCTGACTGTCTGTCCATTCTGCTGAACTATCAATGTCCTGTTTCAGTCAATTACTATCATCCTGACTGTCTGTCCATTCTGCTAAATTATCAATGTCCTGTTTCAGTCAATTACTATCATCCTGACTGTCTGTCCATTCTGCTAAATTATCAATGTCCTGTTTCAGTCAATTACTATCATCCTGACTGTCTGTCCATTCTGCTGAACTATCAATGTCCTGTTTCAGTCAATTACTATCATCCTGACTGTCTATCCATTCTGCTAAATTATCAATGTCCTGTTTCAGTCAATTACTATCATCCTGACTGTCTGTCCATTCTGCTGAACTATCAATGTCCTGTTTCAGTCAATTACTATCATCCTGACTGTCTGTCCATTCTGCTAAACTATCAATGTCCTGTTTCAGTCTTTTACCATCATCCTGACTGTCTGTCCATTCTGCTAAATTATCAATGTCCTGTTTCAGTCAATTACTATCATCCTGACTGTCTGTCCATTCTGCTAAATTATCAATGTCCTGTTTCAGTCAATTACTATCATCCTGACTGTCTGTCCATTCTGCTAAATTATCAATGTCCTGTTTCAGTCAATTACTATCATCCTGACTGTCTGTCCATTCTGCTAAATTATCAATGTCCTGTTTCAGTCAATTACTATCATCCTGACTGTCTGTCCATTCTGCTAAACTATCTATGTCCTGTTTCAGTCATTTACTATCATCCTGACTGTCTGTCCATTCTGCTAAACTATCCATGTCCTGTTTCAGTCAATTACTATCATCCTGACTGTCTGTCCATTCTGCTAAACTATCTATGTCCTGTTTCAGTCATTTACTATCATCCTGACTGTCTATCCATTCTGCTAAACTATCTATGTCCTGTTTCAGTCAATTAGTATCGTCCTGACTCTCTGTCCATTCTGCTAAACTATCTATGTCCTGTTTCAGTCATTTACTATCATCCTGACTGTCTGTCCATTCTGCTGAACTATCAATGTCCTGTTTCAGTCAATTACTATCATCCTGACTGTCTGTCCATTCTGCTAAATTATCAATGTCCTGTTTCAGTCAATTACTATCATCCTGACTGTCTGTCCATTCTGCTAAAATATCAATGTCCTGTTTCAGTCAATTACTATCATCCTGACTGTCTGTCCATTCTGCTGAACTATCAATGTCCTGTTTCAGTCAATTACTATCATCCTGACTGTCTATCCATTCTGCTAAATTATCAATGTCCTGTTTCAGTCAATTACTATCATCCTGACTGTCTGTCCATTCTGCTGAACTATCAATGTCCTGTTTCAGTCAATTACTATCATCCTGACTGTCTGTCCATTCTGCTAAACTATCAATGTCCTGTTTCAGTCTTTTACCATCATCCTGACTGTCTGTCCAGTCTGCTAACCAATCAATGTTCTGTTTCAGTCTTTTACTATCATCCTGACTGTCTATCCATTCTGCTAAATTATCAATGTCCTGTTTCAGTCAATTACTATCATCCTGACTGTCTGTCCATTCTGCTAAATTATCAATGTCCTGTTTCAGTCAATTACTATCATCCTGACTGTCTGTCCATTCTGCTAAATTATCCATGTCCTGTTTCAGTCAATTACTATCATCCTGACTGTCTGTCCATTCTGCTAAATTATCAATGTCCTGTTTCAGTCAATTACTATCATCCTGACTGTCTATCCATTCTGCTAAACTATCTATGTCCTGTTTCAGTCATTTACTATCATCCTGACTGTCTGTCCATTCTGCTGAACTATCAATGTCCTGTTTCAGTCAATTACTATCATCCTGACTGTCTATCCATTCTGCTAAACTATCAATGTCCTGTTTCAGTCAATTACTATCATCCTGACTGTCTATCCATTCTGCTAAATTATCAATGTCCTGTTTCAGTCAATTACGATCATCCTGACTGTCTGTCCATTCTGCTAAATTATCAATGTCCTGTTTCAGTCAATTACTATCATCCTGACTGTCTGTCCATTCTGCTGAACTATCAATGTCCTGTTTCAGTCAATTACTATCATCCTGACTGTCTATCCATTCTGCTAAACTATCCATGTCCTGTTTCAGTCAATTACTATCATCCTGACTGTCTGTCCATTCTGCTGAACTATCAATGTCCTGTTTCAGTCAATTACTATCATCCTGACTGTCTATCCATTCTGCTAAATTATCAATGTCCTGTTTCAGTCAATTACTATCATCCTGACTGTCTGTCCATTCTGCTAAACTATCAATGTCCTGTTTCAGTCTTTTACCATCATCCTGACTGTCTGTCCAGTCTGCTAACCAATCAATGTTCTGTTTCAGTCTTTTACTATCATCCTGACTGTCTATCCATTCGGCTAAATTATCAATGTCCTGTTTCAGTCAATTACTATCATCCTGACTGTCTGTCCATTCTGCTAAATTATCCATGTCCTGTTTCAGTCAATTACTATCATCCTGACTGTCTATCCATTCTGCTAAATTATCAATGTCCTGTTTCAGTCAATTACTATCATCCTGACTGTCTCTCCATTCTGCTAAACTATCAATGTCCTGTTTCAGTCTTTTACCATCATCCTGACTGTCTGTCCAGTCTGCTAACCAATCAATGTTCTGTTTCAGTCTTTTACTATCATCCTGACTGTCTGTCCATTCTGCTAAACTATCAATGTTCTGTTTCAGTCTTTTACTATCATCCTGACTGTCTGTCCATTCTGCTAAACTATCAATGTCCTGTTTCAGTCAATTACTATCATCCTGACTGTCTGTCCATTCTGCTAAATTATCAATGTCCTGTTTCAGTCAATTACTATCATCCTGACTGTCTATCCATTCTGCTAAACTATCAATGTCCTGTTTCAGTCAATTACTATCATCCTGACTCTCTGTCCATTCTGCTAAATTATCAATGTCCTGTGTCAGTCAATTACTATCATCCTGACTGTCTATCCATTCTGCTAAACTATCCATGTCCTGTTTCAGTCAATTACTATCATCTGACTGTCTATCCATTCTGCTAACCTAACAATGTCCTGCTTCAGTCAATTACTATCATCCTGACTGTCTGTCTAATCTGCTAAAATATCAATGTCCTGTTTCAGTCAATTACTATCATCCTGACTGTCTGACTAATCTGCTAAACTATCAATGTCCTGTTTCAGTCAATTACTATCATCCTGACTGTCTGTCCATTCTGCTAAATTATCAATGTCCTGTTTCTGTCAATTACTATCATCCTGACTGTCTGTCCATTCTGCTAAACTATCCATGTCCTGTTTCAGTCAATTACTATCAACCTGACTGTCTGTCCATTCCGCTAAACTATCCATGTCCTGTTTAGGTCAATTACTATCATCCTGACTGTCTGTCCATTCTGCTAAACTATCCATGTCCTGTTTCAGTCCTTTACTATCATCCTGACAGTCTGTCCATTCTGCTAAATTATCCATGTCCTGTTTCAGTCATTTACTATCATCCTGACTGTCTGTCCATTCCGCTAAACTATCCATGTCCTGTTTCAGTCAATTACTATCAACCTGACTGTCTGTCCATTCCGCTAAACTATCCATGTCCTGTTTAGGTCAATTACTATCATCCTGACTGTCTGTCCATTCTGCTAAACTATCCATGTCCTGTTTCAGTCATTTACTATCATCCTGACAGTCTGTCCATTCTGCTAAATTATCCATGTCCTGTTTCAGTCATTTACTATCATCCTGACTGTCTGTCCATTCTGCTAAATTATCCATGTCCTGTTTCAGTCAATTACTATCATCCTGACTGTCTGTCCATTCTGCTAATTTATCCATGTCCTGTTTCAGTCAATTACTATCATCCTGACTGTCTGTCCATTCTGCTAAACTATCCATGTCCTGTTTCAGTCAATTACTATCATCCTGACTGTCTGTCCATTCTGCTAAACTATCCATGTCCTGTTTCAGTCAATTACTATCATCCTGACTGTCTGTCCATTCTGCTAAATTATCCATGTCCTGTTTCAGTCAATTACTATCATCCTGACTGTCTGTCCATTCTGCTAATTTATCCATGTCCTGTTTCAGTCAATTACTATCATCCTGACTGTCTGTCCATTCTGCTAAACTATCCATGTCCTGTTTCAGTCAATTACTATCATCCTGACTGTCTGTCCAGTCTGCTAAATTATCCATGTCCTGTTTCAGTCAATTACTATCATCCTGACTGTCTCTCCATTCTGCTAAACTATCCATGTCCTGTTCCAGTCAATTACTATCATCCTGACTGTCTGTCCAGTCTGCTAAATTATCCATGTCCTGTTTTAGTAAATTACTATCATCCTGACTGTCTGTCCATTCTGCTAAACTATCCATGTCCTGTTTCGGTCAATTACTATCATCCTGACTGTCTGTCCATTCTGCTAAATTATCCATGTCCTGTTTCAGTCAATTTCTATCATCCTGACTGTCTGTCCATTCTGCTAATTTATCCATGTCCTGTTTCAGTCAATTACTATCATCCTGACTGTCTGTCCATTCTGCTAAACTATCCATGTCCTGTTCCAGTCAATTACTATCATCCTGACTGTCTGTCCAGTCTGCTAACCAATCAATGTTCTGTTTCAGTCTTTTACTATCATCCTGACTGTCTGTCCAGTCTGCTAAACTATCAATGCCCTGTTTCAGGCAATTACTATCATCCTGACTGTCTATCCATTCTGCTAAACTATCCATGTCCTGTTTCAGTCAATTACTATCATCCTGACTGTCTATCCATTCTGCTAACCTAACAATGTCCTGCTTCAGTCAATTACTATCATCCTGACTGTCTGTCTAATCTCCTAACCTATCAATGTCCTGCTTCAGTCAATTACTATCATCCAGACTGTCTGTCCATTCTGCTAACCTATCAATGTCCTGTTTCAGTCAAATACTATCATCCTGACTGTCTGTCCATTCTGCTAAACTATCCATGTCCTGTTTCAGTCAATTACTATCATCCTGACTGTCTGTCCATTCTGCTAAACTATCAATGTCCTGTTTCAGTCAATTACTATCATCCTGACAGTCTGTCCATTCTGCAAACCTATCAATGTCCTGTTTCAGTCAATTACTATCATCCTGACTTTCTGTCCATTCTGCTAAATTATCCATGTCCTGTTTCAGTCAATTACTATCATCCTGACTGTCTGTCCATTCTGCTAAACTATCAATGTCCTGTTTCAGTCAATTACTATCATCCTGACTGTCTATCCATTCTGCTAAATTATCCATGTCCTGTTTCAGTCAATTACTATCATCCTGACTGTCTATCCATTCTGCTAAATTATCCATGTCCTGTTTCAGTCAATTACTATCATCCTGACTGTCTATCCATTCTGCTAAATTATCCATGTCCTGTTTCAGTCAATTACTATCATCCTGACTGTCTGTCCATTCTGCTAAACTATCCATGTCCTGTTTCAGTCATTTACTATCAACCTGACTGTCTGTCCATTCTGCTAAATTATCCATGTCCTGTTTCAGTCAATTACTATCATCCTGACTGTCTGTCCATTCTGCTAAACTATCCATGACCTGTTTCAGTCATTTACTATCAACCTGACTGTCTGTCCATTCTGCTAAATTATCCATGTCCTGTTTCAGTCAATTACTATCATCCTGACTGTCTGTCCAGTCTGCTAACCAATCAATGTTCTGTTTCAGTCAATTACTATCATCCTGACTGTCTGTCCATTCTGCAAAATTATCCATGTCCTGTTTCAGTCAATTACTATCATCCTGACTGTCTGTCCAGTCTGCTAACCAATCAATGTTCTGTTTCAGTCAATTACTATCATCTTGACTGTCTGTCCAGTCTGCTAAACTATCAATGTCCTGTTTCAGTCAATTACTATCATCCTGACAGTCTGTCCATTCTGCTAAATTATCCATGTCCTGTTTCACTCATTTACTATCATCCTGACTGTCTGTCCATTCTGCTAAATTATCCATGTCCTGTTTCAGTCAATTACTATCATCCTGACTGTCTGTGCATTCTGCTAAATTATCCATGTCCTGTTTCAGTCAATTACTATCATCCTGACTGTCTGTCCATTCTGCTAAACTATCAATGTCCTGTTTCAGTCAATTACTATCATCCTGACTGTCTGTGCATTCTGCTAAATTATCCATGTCCTGTTTCAGTCAATTACTATCATCCTGACTGTCTGTCCATTCTGCTAAACTATCAATGTCCTGTTTCAGTCAATTACTATCATCCTGACTGTCTGTCCATTCTGCTAAACTATCCATGTCCTGTTTCAGTCAATTACTATCATCCTGATGTCTATCCGTTCTGCTAAACTATCAATGTCCTGTTTCAGTCAATTACTATCATCCTGCCTGTCTGTCCATTCTGCTAAACTATCCATGTCCAGTTTCAGTCAATTACTATCATCCTGACTGTCTGTCCATTCTGCTAAACTATCCACGTCCTGTTTCAGTCAATTACTATCATCCTGACTGTCAGTCCATTCTGCTAACCTATCAATGTCCTGTTTCAGTCAATTACTATCATCCTGACTGTCTGTCCATTCTGCTAAATTATCAATGTCCTGTTTCAGTCAATTACTATCATCCTGATCCTCTGTCCATTCTGCTATACTACCCATGTCCTGCTTCAGTCAATTACTATCATCCTGACTGTCTTTCTTTTCTGCTAAACTATCAATGCCCTGTTTCAGTCAATTACTATCATCCTGACTGTCTTTCTTTTCTGCTAAACTATCAATGTCCTGTTTCCGTCAATTACTATCATCCTGACTGTCTATCCATTCTGCTAAACTTTCAATGACCTGTTTCAGTCATTTACTATCATCCTGACTCTCTGTCCATTCTGCTAAACTATCACTGTCCTGTTTCAGTCAATTACTATCATCCTGACTGTCTGTCCATTCAGCTATACTACCCATGTCCTGCTTCAGTCAATTACTATCATCCTGACTGTCTTTCTTTTCTGCTAAACTATCAATGCCCTGTTTCAGTCAATTACTATCATCCTGACTGTCTGTCCATTCTGCTGAACTATCCATGTCCTGTTTCAGTCAATTACTATCATCCTGACTGTCTGTCCATTCTGCTATACTACCCATGTCCTGCTTCAGTCAATTACTATCATCCTGACTGTCTTTCTTTTCTGCTAAACTATCAATGCCCTGTTTCAGTCAATTACTATCATCCTGACTGTCTGTCCATTCTGCTAAACTATCAATGTCCTGTTTCAGTCAATTACTATCATCCTGTCTGTCTCTCCATTCTGCGAAACTATCCAAGTCCTGTTTCAGTCATTTACTATCATCCTGACTCTCTGTCCATTCTGCTAAACTATCCATGTCCTGTTTCAGTCAATTACTATCATCCTGACTGTCTGTCCATTCTGCTAAATTATCAATATCCTGTTTCAGTCAATTACTATCATCCTGACTGTCTGTCCATTCTGCTAAACTAACAATGTCCTGTTTCAGTCAATTACTATCATCCTGATCCTCTGTCCATTCTAATTATCTATGTCCTGTTTCAGTCAATTATTATCATGCTGATCCTCTCTCCATTCTAATTATCTATGTCCTGTTTCAGTCAATTACTATCATCCTGACTCTCTGTCCATTCTGCTAAACTATCCATGTCCTGTTTCAGTCAATTACTATCATCCTGACAGTCTGTCCATTCTGCTAAACTATCAATGTCCTGTTTCAGTCAATGACTATCATTCTGACTGTCTGTCCATTCTGCTAAACTATCAATGTCCTGTTTCAGTCAATTACTATCATCTTGACTGTCTGTCGATTCTGCTAAACTGTCAATGTGCTGTTTCAGTCAATTACTGTCATCCTGACAGTCTGTCCATTCTGCTAAATTATCCATGTCCTGTTTCAGTCAATTACTATCATCCTGACTATCTGTCCATTCTGCTAACCTATTAATGTCCTGTTTCAGTCAATTACTATCATCCTGATCCTCTGTCCATTCTAATTATCTATGTCCTGTTTCAGTCAATTACTATCATCCTGACAGTCTGTCCATTCTGCTAAACTATCCATGTCCTGTTTCAGTCAATTACTATCATCCTGACAGTCTGTCCATTCTGCTAAACTATCAATGTCCTGTTTCAGTCAATGACTATCATTCTGACTGTCTGTCCATTCTGCTAAACAATCAATGTCCTGTTTCAGTCAATTACTATCATCTTGACTGTCTGTCGATTCTGCTAAACTGTCAATGTGCTGTTTCAGTCAATTACTGTCATCCTGACCGTCTGTCCATTCTGCTAAATTATCCATGTCCTGTTCAGTCAATTACTATCATCCTGACTGTCTATCCATTCTGCTAACCTAACAAAGTCCTGCTTCAGTCAATTACTATCATACTGACTGTCTGTCTAATCTGCTAAAATATCAATGTCCTGTTTCAGTCAATTACTATCATCCTGACTGTCTGTCCATTCTGCTGAACTATCAATGTCCTGTTTCAGTCAATTACTATCATCCTGACTGTCTGTCCATTCTGCTAAACTGTCAATGTCCTGTTTCAGTCAATTACTATCATCCTGACTGTCTGTCTATTCTGCGAAATTATCAATGTCCTGTTTCAGTCAATTTCTATCAGCTTGATCCTCTGTCCATTCTAATTATCTATGTCCTGTTTCAGTCAATTATTATCATGCTGATCCTCTCTCCATTATAATTATCTATGTCCTGTTTCAGTCAATTACTATCATCCTGACTCTCTGTCCATTCTGCTAAACTATCCATGTCCTGTTTCAGTCATTTACTATCATCCTGACAGTCTGTCCATTCTGCTAAACTATCCATGTCCTGTTTCAGTCAATTACTATCATTCTGACTGTCTGTCCATTCTGCTAAACTATCCATGTCCTGATTCAGTCAATTACTATCATTCTGACTGTCTGTCCATTCTGCTAAACTATCCATGTCCTGTTTCAGTCAATTACTATCATTCTGACTGTCTGTCCATTCTGCTAAACTATCAATGTCCTGTTTCAGTCAATTACTATCATCCTGACTGTCTATCCATTCTGCTAAACTATCCATGCCCTGTTTCAGTCAATTACTATCATTCTGACTGTCTGTCCATTCTGCTAAACTATCCATGTCCTGTTTCAGTCAATTACTATCATTCTGACTGTCTGTCCATTCTGCTAAACTATCAATGTCCTGTTTCAGTCAATTACTATCATCCTGACTGTCTGTCCATTCTGCTAACCTATCAATGTGCTGTTTCAGTCAATTACTGTCATCCTGACAGTCTGTCCATTCTGCTAAACTATCAATGTCCTGTTTCAGTCAATTACTATCATCCTGACTGTCTGTCCATTCTGCGAAACTATCCATGTCCTGTTTCAGTCAATTACTATCATCCTGACTGTCTGTCCATTCTGCGAAACTATCCATGTCCTGTTTCAGTCAATTACTATCATCCTGACTGTCTATCCATTCTGCTAAACTATCAATGTCCTGTTTCAGTCAATTACTATCATCCTGACTGTCTTTCTTTTCTGCTAAACTATCAATGTCCTGTTTCAGTCAATTACTATCATCCTGACTGTCTATCCATTCTGCTAAACTTTCAATGACCTGTTTCAGTCATTTACTATCATCCTGACTCTCTGTCCATTCTGCTAAACTATCACTGTCCTGTTTCAGTCAATTACTATCATCCTGACTGTCTGTCCATTCTGCTATACTACCTATGTCCTGCTTCAGTCAATTACTATCATCCTGACTGTCTTTCTTTTCTGCTAAACTATCAATGCCCTGTTTCAGTCAATTTGTATCATCCTGACTGTCTGTCCATTCTGCTGAACTATCCATGTCCTGTTTCAGTCAATTACTATCAGCCTGACTGTCTGTCTAATCTGCTAAAATATCAATGTCCTGTTTCAGACAATTACTATCATCCTGACTGTCTGTCCATTCTGCTAAACTATCAATGTCCTGTTTCAGTCAATTACTATCATCCTGACTGTCTGTCCATTCAGCTGAACTATCAATGTCCTGTTTCAGTCAATTACTATCATCCTGACTGTCTGTCCATTCTGCTAAACTGTCAATGTCCTGTTTCAGTCAATTACTATCATCCTGACTGTCTGTCCATTCTGCGAAATTATCAATGTCCTGTTTCAGTCAATTGCTATCAGCCTGATCCTCTGTCCATTCTAATTATCTATGTCCTGTTTCAGTCAATTACTATCATCCTGACTCTCTGTCCATTCTGCTAAACTATCCATGTCCTGTTTCAGTCATTTACTATCATCCTGACAGTCTGTCCATTCTGCTAAACTATCAATGTCCTGTTTCAGTCAATGACTATCATTCTGACTGTCTGTCCATTCTGCTAAACTATCAATGTCCTGTTTCAGTCAATTACTATCATCTTGACTGTCTGTCGATTCTGCTAAACTGTCAATGTGCTGTTTCAGTCAATTACTGTCATCCTGACTGTCTGTCCATTCTGCTAAATTATCCATGTCCTGTTTCAGTCAATTACTATCATCCTGACTATCTGTCCATTCTGCTAACCTATTAATGTCCTGTTTCAGTCAATTACTATCATCCTGACTGTCTGTCCATTCTGCTAAATTATCCATGTCCTGTTTCAGTCAATTACTATCATCCTGACTATCTGTCCATTCTGCTAACCTATTAATGTCCTGTTTCAGTCAATTACTATCATCCTGACTATCTGTCCATTCTGCTAACCTATTAATGTCCTGTTTCAGTCAATTACTATCATCCTGACTGTCTATCCATGCTGCTAACCTATCCATGTCCTGTTTCAGTCAATTACTATCATCCTGACTGTCTATCCAATCTGCTAACCTAACAAAGTCCTGCTTCAGTCAATTACTATCATACTGACTGTCTGTCTAATCTGCTAAAATATCAATGTCCTGTTTCAGTCAATTACTATCATCCTGACTGTCTGTCCATTCTGCTAAACTATCAATGTCCTGTTTCAGTCAATTACTATCATCCTGACTGTCTGTCCATTCAGCTGAACTATCAATGTCCTGTTTCAGTCAATTACTATCATCCTGACTGTCTGTCCATTCTGCTAAACTGTCAATGTCCTGTTTCAGTCAATTACTATCATCCTGACTGTCTGTCCATTCTGCGAAATTATCAATGTCCTGTTTCAGTCAATTGCTATCAGCCTGATCCTCTGTCCATTCTAATTATCTATGTCCTGTTTCAGTCAATTATTATCATGCTGATCCTCTCTCCATTATAATTATCTATGTCCTGTTTCAGTCAATTACTATCATCCTGACTCTCTGTCCATTCTGCTAAACTATCCATGTCCTGTTTCAGTCATTTACTATCATCCTGACAGTCTGTCCATTCTGCTAAACTATCCATGTCCTGTTTCAGTCAATTACTATCATTCTGACTGTCTGTCCATTCTGCTAAACTATCCATGTCCTGTTTCAGTCAATTACTATCATTCTGACTGTCTGTCCATTCTGCTAAACTATCCATGTCCTGATTCAGTCAATTACTATCATTCTGACTGTCTGTCCATTCTGCTAAACTATCCATGTCCTGTTTCAGTCAATTACTATCATTCTGACTGTCTGTCCATTCTGCTAAACTATCAATGTCCTGTTTCAGTCAATTACTATCATCCTGACTGTCTATCCATTCTGCTAAACTATCCATGCCCTGTTTCAGTCAATTACTATCATTCTGACTGTCTGTCCATTCTGCTAAACTATCCATGTCCTGTTTCAGTCAATTACTACATTCTGACTGTCTGTCCATTCTGCTAAACTATCAATGTCCTGTTTCAGTCAATTACTATCATCCTGACTGTCTGTCCATTCTGCTAACCTATCAATGTGCTGTTTCAGTCAATTACTGTCATCCTGACAGTCTGTCCATTCTGCTAAATTATCGATGTCCTGTTTCAGTCAATTACTATCATCCTGACTGTCTGTCCATTCTGCGAAACTATCCATGTCCTGTTTCAGTCAATTACTATCATCCTGACTGTCTGTCCATTCTGCGAAACTATCCATGTCCTGTTTCAGTCAATTACTATCATCCTGACTGTCTATCCATTCTGCTAAACTATCAATGTCCTGTTTCAGTCAATTACTATCATCCTGACTGTCTGTCCATTCTGCTAAACTATCAATGTCCTGTTTCAGTCAATTACTATCATCCTGACTGACTGTCCATTCTGCGAAACTATCCATGTCCTGTTTCAGTCAATTACTATCATCCTGACTGTCTGTCCATTCTGCTAAACTATCAATGTCCTGTTTCAGTCAATTGCTATCATCCTGACTGTCTGTCCATTCTGCTAACCTATCAATGTGCTGTTTCAGTCAATTAATGTCATCCTGACTGTCTGTCCAGTCTGCTAAAAGATCCATGTCCTGTTTCAGTCAATTACTATCATCCTGACTGTCTGTCCATTCTGCTAACCTATCAATGTGCTGTTCAGGCCAATTACTGTCATCCTGACAGTCTATCCATTCTGCTAAACTATCCATGTCCTGTTTCAGTCAATTACTATCATCTTGACTGTCTGTCCATTCTGCTAACCTATCAATGTCCTGTTTCAGTCAATTATTATCATCCTGACTGTCTATCCATTCTGCTAACCTAACAAAGTACTGCTTCAGTCAATTACTATCATACTGACTGTCTGTCTAATCTGCTAAAATATCAATGTCCTGTTTCAGTCAATTACTATCATCCTGACTGTCTGTCCATTCTGCTAAACTATCAATGTCCTGTTTCAGTCAATTACTATCATCCTGACTGTCTGTCCATTCTGCTGAAATATCAATGTCCTGTTTCAGTCAATTACTATCATCCTGACTGTCTGTCCATTCTGCTAAACTGTCAATGTCCTGTTTCAGTCAATTACTATCATCCTGACAGTCTGTCCATTCTGCTAAATTATCAATGTCCTGTTTCAGTCAATTACTATCATCCTGACTCTCTGTCTAATCTGCTAACCTATCAATGTACTGTTTCAGTCATTTACTATCAACCTGACTGTCTGTCCATTCTGCTAAACTATCCATGTCCTGTTTCAGTCATTTACTATCATCCTGACTGTCTGTCAATTCTGCTAAACTATCCATGTCCTGTTTCAGTCAATTACTATCATCCTGACTGTCTGTCCATTCTGCTAAATTATCAATGTCCTGTTTCAGTCAATTACTATCATCCTGACTGTCTATCCATTCTGCTAAACTATCCATGTCCTGTTTCAGTCAATTACTATCATCCTGACTGTCTGTCCATTCTGCTAAATTATCAATGTCCTGTTTCAGTCAATTACTATCATCCTGACTGTCTATCCATTCTGCTAAACTTTCAATGACCTGTTTCAGTCATTTACTATCATCCTGACTCTCTGTCCATTCTGCTAAACTATCAATGTCCTGTTTCAGTCAATTACTATCATCCTGACTGTCTATCCATTCTGCTATACTACCCATGTCCTGCTTCAGTCAATTACTATCATCCTGACTGTCTTCCTTTTCTGCTAAACTATCAATGCCCTGTTTCAGTCAATTACTATCATCCTGACTGTCTGTCCATTCTGCTAAATTATCAATGTCCTGTTTCAGTCAATTACTATCATCCTGACTGTCTGTCCATTCTGCTAAACTATCCATGTCCTGTTTCAGTCAATTACTATCATCCTGACTGTCTGTCCATTCTGCTAAACTATCAATGTCCTGTTTCAGTCAATTACTATCATCCTGACTGTCTGTCCATTCTGCTAAACTATCCATGTCCTGTTTCAGTCAATTACTATCATCCTGACTGTCTGTCCATTCTGCTAAACTATCAATGTCCTGTTTTAGTCAATTACTATCATCCTGAATGTCTCTCCATTCTGCTAAACTATCCAAGTCCTGTTTCAGTCATTTACTATCATCCTGACTCTCTGTCCATTCTGCTAAACTATCCATGTCCTGTTTC
This sequence comes from Heterodontus francisci, assembly GCF_036365525.1. Classification (NCBI taxonomy): domain Eukaryota; kingdom Metazoa; phylum Chordata; class Chondrichthyes; order Heterodontiformes; family Heterodontidae; genus Heterodontus; species Heterodontus francisci. The sequence goes on along the minus strand of NW_027140952.1, from coordinate 712,545 downwards.
AGTCAATTACTATCATCCTGACTGTCTGTCCATTCTGCTAAATTATCAATATCCTGTTTCAGTCAATTACTATCATCCTGACTGTCTGTCCATTCTGCTAAACTATCAATGTCCTGTTTCAGTCAATTACTATCATCCTGACTGGATGTCCATTCTGCTAAACTAACAATGTCCTGTTTCAGTCAATTACTATAATCCTGACTCTCTGTCCATTCTGCTAAACTATCCATGTCCTGTTTCAGTCAATTACTATCATCCTGACTGTCTGTCCATTCTGCTAAATTATCAATATCCTGTTTCAGTCAATTACTATCATCCTGACTGTCTGTCCATTCTGCTAAACTATCAATGTCCTGTTTCAGTCAATTACTATCATCCTGACTGGATGTCCATTCTGCTAAACTAACAATGTCCTGTTTCAGTCAATTGCTATCATCCTGATCCTCTGTCCATTCTAATTATCTATGTCCTGTTTCAGTCAATTGCTATCATCCTGCCTCTCTGTCCATTCTGCTAAACTATCTATGTCCTGTTTCAGTCATTTACTATCATCCTGCAGTCTGTCCATTCTGCTAAACTATCAATGTCCTGTTTCAGACAATTACTATCATCCTGACTGTCTATCCATTCTGCTAAACTGTCCATGTCCTGTTTCAGTCAATTACTATCATCCTGACTGTCTGTCCATTCTGCTAAATTATCAATGTCCTGTTTCAGTCAATTACTATCATCCTGACTGTCTCTCCATTCTGCTAAATTATCAATGTCCTGTTTCAGTCAATTACTATCATCCTGACTGTCTGTCCATTCTGCTGAACTATCAATGTCCTGTTTCAGTCAATTACTATCATCCTGACTGTCTATCCATTCTGCTAAATTATCAATGTCCTGTTTCAGTCAATTACTATCATCCTGACTGTCTCTCCATTCTGCTAAATTATCAATGTCCTGTTTCAGTCAATTACTATCATCCTGACTGTCTGTCCATTCTGCTAAACTATCAATGTCCTGTTTCAGTCTTTTACCATCATCCTGACTGTCTGTCCAGTCTGCTAACCAATCAATGTTCTGTTTCAGTCTTTTACTATCATCCTGACTGTCTATCCATTCTGCTAAATTATCAATGTCCTGTTTCAGTCAATTACTATCATCCTGACTGTCTGTCCATTCTGCTAAATTATCAATGTCCTGTTTCAGTCAATTACTATCATCCTGACTGTCTGTCCATTCTGCTAAATTATCCATGTCCTGTTTCAGTCAATTACTATCATCCTGACTGTCTATCCATTCTGCTAAATTATCAATGCCCTGTTTCAGTCAATTACTATCATCCTGACTGTCTGTCCATTCTACTAAATTATCAATGTCCTGTTTCAGTCAATTACTATCATCCTGACTGTCTGTCCATTCTGCTAAACTATCCATGTCCTGTTTCAGTCAATTACTATCATCCTGACAGTGTGTCCATTCTGCTAAACTATCAATGTCCTGTTTCAGTCAATTACTATCATCCTGACTGTCTGTCCATTCTGCTAAACTATCCATGTCCTGTTTCAGTCAATTACTATCATCCTGACTGTCTGTCCATTCTGCTAAACTATCAATGTCCTGTTTTAGTCAATTACTATCATCCTGAATGTCTCTCCATTCTGCTAAACTATCCAAGTCCTGTTTCAGTCATTTACTATCATCCTGACTCTCTGTCCATTCTGCTAAACTATCCATGTCCTGTTTCAGTCAATTACTATCATCCTGACTGTCTGTCCATTCTGCTAAATTATCAATATCCTGTTTCAGTCAATTACTATCATCCTGACTGTCTGTCCATTCTGCTAAACTATTAATGTCCTGTTTCAGTCAATTACTATCATCCTGACTGGATGTCCATTCTGCTAAACTAACAATGTCCTGTTTCAGTCAATTGCTATCATCCTGATCCTCTGTCCATTCTAATTATCTATGTCCTGTTTCAGTCAATTGCTATCATCCTGCCTCTCTGTCCATTCTGCTAAACTATCCATGTCCTGTTTCAGTCATTTACTATCATCCTGCAGTCTGTCCATTCTGCTAAACTATCAATGTCCTGTTTCAGACAATTACTATCATCCTGACTGTCTATCCATTCTGCTAAACTGTCCATGTCCTGTTTCAGTCAATTACTATCATTCTGACTGTCTGTCCATTCTGCTAAATTATCAATGTCCTGTTTCAGTCAATTACTATCATCCTGACTGTCTCTCCATTCTGCTAAATTATCAATGTCCTGTTTCAGTCAATTACTATCATCCTGACTGTCTGTCCATTCTACTGAACTATCAATGTCCTGTTTCAGTCAATTACTATCATCCTGACTGTATCCATTCTGCTAAATTATCAATGTCCTGTTTCAGTCAATTACTATCATCCTGACTGTCTCTCCATTCTGCTAAATTATCAATGTCCTGTTTCAGTCAATTACTATCATCCTGACTGTCTGTCCATTCTGCTAAACTATCAATGTCCTGCTTCAGTCTTTTACCATCATCCTGACTGTCTGTCCAGTCTGCTAACCAATCAATGTTCTGTTTCAGTCTTTTACTATCATCCTGACTGTCTATCCATTCTGCTAAATTATCAATGTCCTGTTTCAGTCAATTACTATCATCCTGACTGTCTGTCCATTCTGCTAAATTATCAATGTCCTGTTTCAGTCAATTACTATCATCCTGACTGTCTGTCCATTCTGCTAAATTATCCATGTCCTGTTTCAGTCAATTACTATCATCCTGACTGTCTATCCATTCTGCTAAATTATCAATGTCCTGTTTCAGTCAATTACTATCATCCTGACTGTCTCTCCATTCTGCTAAACTATCAATGTCCTGTTTCAGTCTTTTACCATCATCCTGACTGTCTGTCCAGTCTGCTAACCAATCAATGTTCTGTTTCAGTCTTTTACTATCATCCTGACTGTCTGTCCATTCTGCTAAACTATCAATGTTCTGTTTCAGTCTTTTACTATCATCCTGACTGTCTGTCCATTCTGCTAAACTATCAATGTCCTGTTTCAGTCAATTACTATCATCCTGACTGTCTGTCCATTCTGCTAAATTATCAATGTCCTGTTTCAGTCAATTACTATCATCCTGACTGTCTATCCATTCTGCTAAACTATCAATGTCCTGTTTCAGTCAATTACTATCATCCTGACTCTCTGACCATTCTGCTAAATTATCAATGTCCTGTGTCAGTCAATTACTATCATCCTGACTGTCTATCCATTCTGCTAAACTATCCATGTCCTGTTTCAGACAATTACTATCATCCTGACTGTCTATCCATTCTGCTAAATTATCAATGTCCTGTTTCAGTCAATTACTATCATCCTGACTGTCTGTCCATTCTGCTAAACTATCCATGTCCTGTTTCAGTCAATTACTATCATCCTGACTGTCTGTCCATTCTGCTAAACTATCAATGTCCTGTTTCAGTCAATTACTATCATCCTGACTGTCTGTCCATTCTGCTAAACTATCCATGTCCTGTTTCAGTCAATTACTATCATCCTGACTGTCTGTCCATTCTGCTAAACTATCAATGTCCTGTTTTAGTCAATTACTATCATCCTGAATGTCTCTCCATTCTGCTAAACTATCCAAGTCCTGTTTCAGTCATTTACTATCATCCTGACTCTCTGTCCATTCTGCTAAACTATCCATGTCCTGTTTCAGTCAATTACTATCATCCTGACTGTCTGTCCATTCTGCTAAATTATCAATATCCTGTTTCAGTCAATTACTATCATCCTGACTGTCTGTCCATTCTGCTAAACTATTAATGTCCTGTTTCAGTCAATTACTATCATCCTGACTGGATGTCCATTCTGCTAAACTAACAATGTCCTGTTTCAGTCAATTGCTATCATCCTGATCCTCTGTCCATTCTAATTATCTATGTCCTGTTTCAGTCAATTGCTATCATCCTGCCTCTCTGTCCATTCTGCTAAACTATCCATGTCCTGTTTCAGTCATTTACTATCATCCTGCAGTCTGTCCATTCTGCTAAACTATCAATGTCCTGTTTCAGACAATTACTATCATCCTGACTGTCTATCCATTCTGCTAAACTGTCCATGTCCTGTTTCAGTCAATTACTATCATTCTGACTGTCTGTCCATTCTGCTAAATTATCAATGTCCTGTTTCAGTCAATTACTATCATCCTGACTGTCTCTCCATTCTGCTAAATTATCAATGTCCTGTTTCAGTCAATTACTATCATCCTGACTGTCTGTCCATTCTGCTGAACTATCAATGTCCTGTTTCAGTCAATTACTATCATCCTGACTGTATCCATTCTGCTAAATTATCAATGTCCTGTTTCAGTCAATTACTATCATCCTGACTGTCTCTCCATTCTGCTAAATTATCAATGTCCTGTTTCAGTCAATTACTATCATCCTGACTGTCTGTCCATTCTGCTAAACTATCAATGTCCTGTTTCAGTCTTTTACCATCATCCTGACTGTCTGTCCAGTCTGCTAACCAATCAATGTTCTGTTTCAGTCTTTTACTATCATCCTGACTGTCTATCCATTCTGCTAAATTATCAATGTCCTGTTTCAGTCAATTACTATCATCCTGACTGTCTGTCCATTCTGCAAAATTATCAATGTCCTGTTTCAGTCAATTACTATCATCCTGACTGTCTGTCCATTCTGCTAAATTATCCATGTCCTGTTTCAGTCAATTACTATCATCCTGACTGTCTATCCATTCTGCTAAATTATCAATGTCCTGTTTCAGTCAATTACTATCATCCTGACTGTCTCTCCATTCTGCTAAACTATCAATGTCCTGTTTCAGTCTTTTACCATCATCCTGACTGTCTGTCCAGTCTGCTAACCAATCAATGTTCTGTTTCAGTCTTTTACTATCATCCTGACTGTCTGTCCATTCTGCTAAACTATCAATGTTCTGTTTCAGTCTTTTACTATCATCCTGACTGTCTGTCCATTCTGCTAAACTATCAATGTCCTGTTTCAGTCAATTACTATCATCCTGACTGTCTGTCCATTCTGCTAAATTATCAATGTCCTGTTTCAGTCAATTACTATCATCCTGACTGTCTTTCCATTCTGCTAAACTATCAATGTCCTGTTTCAGTCAATTACTATCATCCTGACTCTCTGACCATTCTGCTAAATTATCAATGTCCTGTGTCAGTGAATTACTATCATCCTGACTGTCTATCCATTCTGCTAAACTATCCATGTCCTGTTTCAGTCAATTACTATCATCTGACTGTCTATCCATTCTGCTAACCTAACAATGTCCTGCTTCAGTCAATTACTATCATCCTGACTGTCTGTCTAATCTGCTAAAATATCAATGTCCTGTTTCAGTCAATTACTATCATCCTGACTGTCTGACTAATCTGCTAAACTATCAATGTCCTGTTTCAGTCAATTACTATCATCCTGACTGTCTGTCCATTCTGCTAAATTATCAATGTCCTGTTTCTGTCAATTACTATCATCCTGACTGTCTGTCCATTCTGCTAAACTATCCATGTCCTGTTTCAGTCAATTACTATCATCCTGACTCTCTGTCCATTCTGCTAAACTATCCATGTCCTGTTTCAGTCAATTACTATCATCTTGACTGTCTGTCCATTCTGCTAAACTATCAATGTCCTGTTTCAGTCAATTACTATCATCCTGACTGTCTATCCATGCTGCTAAACTATCCTAAGTCCAGTTTCAGTCAATTACTATCATCCTGACTGTCTGTCCATACTGCTAAACTATCAATGTCCTATTTCAGTCAATTACTATCATCCTGACTCTTTGTCCATTCTGCTAACCTGTCAATGTCCTGTTTCAGTCAATTACTATCATCCTGACTGTCTATTCATGCTGCTAAACTATCCAAGTCCTGTTTCAGTCATTTACTATCATCCTGACTGTCTGTCCATTCTGCTAAATTATCCATGTCCTGTTTCAGTCATTTACTATCATCCTGAATATCTGTCCATTCTGCTAAACTATCCATGTCCTGTTTCAGTCATGTACTATCATCCTGACTGTCTGTCCATTCTGCTAAATTATCCATGTCCTGTTTCAGTCATTTACTATCATCCTGACTGTCTGTCCATTCTGCTAAACTATCCATGTCCTGTTTCAGTCATTTACTATCATCCTGACTGTCTGTCCATTCTGCTAAACTATCAATGTCCTGTTTCAGTCAATTACTATCATCCTGACTGTCTGTCAATTCTGCTAAACTATCCATGTCCTGTTTTAGTCATTTACTATCATCCTGACTGTCTGTCCATTCTGCTAAATTATCCATGTCCTGTTTCAGTCAATTACTATCATCCTGACTGTCTATCCATTCTGCTAAGTTATCCATGTCCTGTTTCAGTCAATTACAATCATCCTGACTGTCTATCCATTCTGCTAACTTATCCATGTCCTGTTTCAGTCAATTACTATCATCTTGACTGTCTGTCTATTCTGCTAAACTATCAATGTCCTGTTTCAGTCAATTACTATCATCCTGACTGTCTATCCATTCTGCAAACTTATCCATGTCCTGTTTCAGTCAATTACTATCATCTTGACTGTCTGTCCATTCTGCTAAACTATCCATGTCCTGTTTCAGACAATAACTATCATCCTGACTGTCTATCCATTCTGCTAAACTATCAATGTCCTGTTTCAGTCAATTACTATCATCCTGACTCTCTGTCCATTCTGCTAAACTATCAATGTCCTGTTTCAGTCAATTACTATCATCCTGACTGTCTATCCATGCTGCTAAACTATCAATGTCCTGTTTCAGTCAATTAATATCATCCTGACTGTCTGTCCATTCTGCTAAACTATCAATGTCCTGTTTCAGTCAATTACTATCATCCTGACTCTCTGTCCATTCTGCTAAACTATCCATGTCCTGTTTCAGTCATTTACTATCATCCTGACAGTCTGTCCATTCTGCTAAATTATCCATGTCCTGTTTCAGTCATTTACTATCATCCTGACTGTCTGTCCATTCTGCTAAATTATCCATGTCCTGTTTCAGTCAATTACTATCATCCTGGCTGTCCATCCATTCTGCTAAATTATCAATGTCCTGTTTCAGTCAAATACTATCAACCTGACTGTCTATCCATTCTGCTAAACTATCAATGTCCTGTTTCAGTCAATTACTATCATCCTGACTGTCTGTCCATTCTGCTAAACTATCCATGTCCTGTTTCAGTCAATTACTATCATCCTGACTCTCTGTCCATTCTGCTAAACTATCCATGTCCTGTTTCAGTCAATTACTATCATCTTGACTGTCTGTCCATTCTGCTAAACTATCAATGTCCTGTTTCAGTCAATTACTATCATCCTGACTGTCTATCCATGCTGCTAAACTATCCTAAGTCCAGTTTCAGTCAATTACTATCATCCTGACTGTCTGTCCATACTGCTAAACTATCAATGTCCTATTTCAGTCAATTACTATCATCCTGACTCTTTGTCCATTCTGCTAACCTGTCAATGTCCTGTTTCAGTCAATTACTATCATCCTGACTGTCTATTCATGCTGCTAAACTATCCAAGTCCTGTTTCAGTCATTTACTATCATCCTGACTGTCTGTCCATTCTGCTAAATTATCCATGTCCTGTTTCAGTCATTTACTATCATCCTGAATATCTGTCCATTCTGCTAAACTATCCATGTCCTGTTTCAGTCATGTACTATCATCCTGACTGTCTGTCCATTCTGCTAAATTATCCATGTCCTGTTTCAGTCATTTACTATCATCCTGACTGTCTGTCCATTCTGCTAAACTATCCATGTCCTGTTTCAGTCATTTACTATCATCCTGACTGTCTGTCCATTCTGCTAAACTATCAATGTCCTGTTTCAGTCAATTACTATCATCCTGACTGTCTGTCAATTCTGCTAAACTATCCATGTCCTGTTTCAGTCATTTACTATCATCCTGACTGTCTGTCCATTCTGCTAAATTATCCATGTCCTGTTTCAGTCAATTACTATCATCCTGACTGTCTATCCATTCTGCTAAGTTATCCATGTCCTGTTTCAGTCAATTACAATCATCCTGACTGTCTATCCATTCTGCTAACTTATCCATGTCCTGTTTCAGTCAATTACTATCATCTTGACTGTCTGTCTATTCTGCTAAACTATCAATGTCCTGTTTCAGTCAATTACTATCATCCTGACTGTCTATCCATTCTGCAAACTTATCCATGTCCTGTTTCAGTCAATTACTATCATCTTGACTGTCTGTCCATTCTGCTAAACTATCAATGTCCTGTTTCAGTCAATTACTATCATCCTGACTCTCTGTCCATTCTGCTAAACTATCAATGTCCTGTTTCAGTCAATTACTATCATCCTGACTGTCTATCCATGCTGCTAAACTATCAATGTCCTGTTTCAGTCAATTAATATCATCCTGACTGTCTGTCCATTCTGCTAAACTATCAATGTCCTGTTTCAGTCAATTACTATCATCCTGACTCTCTGTCCATTCTGCTAAACTATCCATGTCCTGTTTCAGTCATTTAATATCATCCTGACAGTCTGTCCATTCTGCTAAATTATCCATGTCCTGTTTCAGTCATTTACTATCATCCTGACTGTCTGTCCATTCTGCTAAATTATCCATGTCCTGTTTCAGTCAATTACTATCATCCTGGCTGTCCATCCATTCTGCTAAATTATCAATGTCCTGTTTCAGTCAAATACTATCAACCTGACTGTCTATCCATTCTGCTAAACTATCAATGTCCTGTTTCAGACAATTACTATCATCCTGACTGTCTGTCCATTCTGCTAAATTATCCATGTCCTGTTTCAGTCAATTACTATCATCCTGACTGTCCATCCATTCTGCTAAATTATCAATGTCCTGTTTCAGTCAATTACTATCATCCTGACTGTCTATCCATTCTGCTAAACTATCCATGTCCTGTTTCAGTCAATTACTATCATTCTGACTGTCTATCCATTCTGCTAAACTATCCATGTCCTGTTTCAGTCAATTACTATCATCCTGACTGTCTATCCATTCTGCTAAACTATCCATGTCCTGTTTCAGTCAATTACTATCATTCTGACTGTCTATCCATTCTGCTAAACTATCCATGTCCTGTTTCAGACAATTACTAGCTTTCTGACTGTCTGTCCATTCTGCTAAACTATCAATGTCCTGTTTCAGTCAATTACTATCATCCTGACTGTCTGTCCATTCTGCTAAACTATCCATGTCCTGTTTCAGTCAATTACTATCATCCTGACTCTCTGTCCATTCTGCTAAACTATCCATGTCCTGTTTCAGTCAATTACTATCATCTTGACTGTCTGTCCATTCTGCTAAACTATCAATGTCCTGTTTCAGTCAATTACTATCATCCTGACTGTCTATCCATCCTGCTGAACTATCCTAAGTCCAGTTTCAGTCAATTACTATCATCCTGACTGTCTGTCCATACTGCTAAACTATCAATGTCCTATTTCAGTCAATTACTATCATCCTGACTCTCTGTCCATTCTGCTAACCTGTCAATGTCCTGTTTCAGTCAATTACTATCATCCTGACTGTCTATTCATGCTGCTAAACTATCCAAGTCCTGTTTCAGTCATTTACTATCATCCTGACTGTCTGTCCATTCTGCTAAATTATCCATGTCCTGTTTCAGTCATTTACTATCATCCTGAATATCTGTCCATTCTGCTAAACTATCCATGTCCTGTTTCAGTCATGTACTATCATCCTGACTGTCTGTCCATTCTGCTAAATTATCCATGTCCTGTTTCAGTCATTTACTATCATCCTGACTGTCTGTCCATTCTGCTAAACTATCCATGTCCTGTTTCAGTCATTTACTATCATCCTGACTGTCTGTCCATTCTGCTAAACTATCAATGTCCTGTTTCAGTCAATTACTATCATCCTGACTGTCTGTCAATTCTGCTAAACTATCCATGTCCTGTTTCAGTCATTTACTATCATCCTGACTGTCTGTCCATTCTGCTAAATTATCCATGTCCTGTTTCAGTCAATTACTATCATCCTGACTGTCTATCCATTCTGCTAAGTTATCCATGTCCTGTTTCAGTCAATTACAATCATCCTGACTGTCTATCCATTCTGCTAACTTATCCATGTCCTGTTTCAGTCAATTACTATCATCTTGACTGTCTGTCTATTCTGCTAAACTATCAATGTCCTGTTTCAGTCAATTACTATCATCCTGACTGTCTATCCATTCTGCAAACTTATCCATGTCCTGTTTCAGTCAATTACTATCATCTTGACTGTCTGTCCATTCTGCTAAACTATCCATGTCCTGTTTCAGACAATAACTATCATCCTGACTGTCTATCCATTCTGCTAAACTATCAATGTCCTGTTTCAGTCAATTACTATCATCCTGACTGTCTGTCCATTCTGCTAAACTATCAATGTCCTGTTTCAGTCAATTACTATCATCCTGACTGTCTATCCATGCTGCTAAACTATCCAAGTCCTGTTTCAGTCAATTACTATCATCCTGACTGTCTGTCCATTCTGCTAAATTATCCACGTCCTGTTTCAGTCAATTACTATCATCCTGACTCTCTGTCCATTCTGCTAAACTATCCATGTCCTGTTTCAGTCATTTACTATCATCCTGACAGTCTGTCCATTCTGCTAAATTATCCATGTCCTGTTTCAGTCTTTTACTATCATCCTGACTGTCTGTCCATTCTGCTAAATTATCCATGTCCTGTTTCAGTCAATTACTATCATCCTGGCTGTCCATCCATTCTGCTAAATTATCAATGTCCTGTTTCAGTCAATTACTATCAACCTGACTGTCTATCCATTCTGCTAAACTATCAATGTCCTGTTTCAGTCAATTACTATCATCCTGACTGTCTGTCCATTCTGCTAAATTATCCATGTCCTGTTTCAGTCAATTACTATCATCCTGACTGTCCATCCATTCTGCTAAATTATCAATGTCCTGTTTCAGTCAATTACTATCATCCTGACTGTCTATCCATTCTGCTAAACTATCCATGTCCTGTTTCAGTAAATTACTATCATTCTGACTGTCTATCCATTCTGCTAAACTATCCATGTCCTGTTTCAGTCAATTACTATCATCCTGACTCTCTGTCCATTCTGCTAAACTATCCATGTCCTGTTTCAGTCAATTACTATCATCTTGACTGTCTGTCCATTCTGCTAAACTATCAATGTCCTGTTTCAGTCAATTACTATCATCCTGACTGTCTATCCATTCTGCTAAACTATCAATGTCCTGTTTCAGACAATTACTATCATCCTGACTGTCTGTCCATTCTGCTAAACTATCCATGTCCTGTTTCAGTCAATTACTATCATTCTGACTGTCTATCCATTCTGCTAAACTATCCATGTCCTGTTTCAGACAATTACTAGCTTTCTGACTGTCTGTCCATTCTGCTAAACTATCAATGTCCTGTTTCAGTCAATTACTATCATCCTGACTGTCTGTCCATTCTGCTAAACTATCCATGTCCTGTTTCAGTCAATTACTATCATCCTGACTCTCTGTCCATTCTGCTAAACTATCCATGTCCTGTTTCAGTCAATTACTATCATCTTGACTGTCTGTCCATTCTGCTAAACTATCAATGTCCTGTTTCAGTCAATTACTATAATCCTGACTGTCTATCCATGCTGCTAAACTATCCTAAGTCCAGTTTCAGTCAATTACTATCATCCTGACTGTCTGTCCATTCTGCTAAATTATCCATGTCCTGTTTCAGTCAATTACTATCATCCTGACAGTCTGTCCATTCTGCGAAACTATCAATGTCCTGTTTCAGTCAATTACTATCATCCTGACTGTCTGTCCATTCTGCTAATCTATCAATGTCCTGTTTCAGTCAATTACTATCATCCTGACTGTCTGTCCATTCTGCTCAATTATCAATGTCCTGTTTCAGTCAATTACTATCATCCAGACTGTCAGTCCATTCTGCTAAACTATCAATGTCCTGTTTCAGTCAATTACTATCATCCAGACTGTCTGTCCATTCTGCTAAACTCTCAATGTCCTGTTTCAGTCAATTACTATCATCCTGACTGTCTATCCATTCTGCTAAACTATCCATGTCCTGTTTCAGTCAATTACTATCATCCTGACTGTCTATCCATGCTGCTAAACTATCCTAAGTCCAGTTTCAGTCAATTACTATCATCCTGACTGTCTGTCCATTCTGCTAAATTATCCATGTCCTGTTTCAGTCAATTACTATCATCCTGACTGTCTGTCCATTCTGCTAAACAATCCATGTCCTGTTTCAGTCAATTACTATCATCCTGACTCGCTGTCCATTCTGCTAAACTATTAATCTCCTGTTTCAGTCAATTACTATCATCCTGACTGTCTGTCCATTCTGCTAAACTATCAATGTCATGTTTCAGTCAATTACTATCATCCAGACTCTCTGTCCATTCTGCTAACCTATTAATGTCCTGTTTCAGTCAATTACTATCATCCTGACTGTCGGTCCATTCTGTTAAACAATCAATGTCCTGTTTCAGTCAATTACTATCATCCTGACTGTCTGTCCATACTGCTAAACTATCAATGTCCTATTTCAGTCCATTACTATCATCCTGACTGTCTGTCCATTCTGCTAAACTATCAATGTCCTGTTTCAGTCAATTACTATCATCCTGATCCTCTGTCCATTCTGCTAAACTATCCATGTCCTATTTCAGTCCATTACTATCATCCTGACTGTCTGTCCATTCTGCTAAACTATCAATGTCCTGTTTCAGTCAATTACTATCATCCTGACTGTCTGTCCATTCTGCTAAACAATCAATGTCCTATTTCAGTCCATTACTATCATCCTGACTGTCTGTCCATTCTGCTAAACTATCAATGTCCTGTTTCAGTCAATTACTATCATCCTGATCCTCTGTCCATTCTGCTAAACTATCCATGTCCTATTTCAGTCCATTACTATCATCCTGACTGTCTGTCCATTCTGCTAAACTATCAATGTCCTGTTTCAGTCAATTACTATCATCCTGACTGTCTGTCCATTCTGCTAAACTATCAATGTCCTATTTCAGTCCATTACTATCATCCTGACTGTCTGTCCATTCTGCTAAACTATCAATGTCCTGTTTCAGTCAATTACTATCATCCTGACTGTCTGTCCATTCTGCTAAACTATCAATGTCCTATTTCAGTCCATTACTATCATCCTGACAGTCTGTCCATTCTGCTAAACTATCAATGTCCTGTTTCAGTCAATTACTATCATCCTGACTGTCTGTCCATTCTGCTAAACTATCAATGTCCTGTTTCAGTCAATTACTATCATCCTGACTGTCTGTCCATTCTGCTAAACTATCAACGTCCTGTTTCAGTCAATTACTATCATCCTGACTGTCTGTCCATTCTGCTAAATTATCCATGTCCTGTTTCAGTCAATTAATATCATCCTGACTGTCTGTCCATTCTGCTAAATTATCCATGTCCTGTTTCAGTCAATTACTATCATCCTGACTGTCTGTCCATTCTGCTAAACTATCCATGTCCTGTTTCAGTCAATTACTATCATCCTGACTCTCTGTCCATTGTGCTAAACTATCCATGTCCTGTTTCAGTCAATTACTATCATCCTGACTGTCTGTCCATTCTGCTAAACTATCAATGTCCTGTTTCAGTCAATTACTATCATCCTGACTGTCTGTCCATTCTGCTGTACTACCCATGTCCTGCTTCAGTCAATTACTATCATCCTGACTGTCTTTCTTTTCTGCTAAACTATCAATGTCCTGTTTCAGTCAATTACTATCATCCTGACTGTCTATCCATTCTGCTAACCTATCAATGTCCTGTTTCAGTCAATTACTATCATCCTGACTGTCTGTCCATTCTGCTAAACTATCAATGTCCTATTTCAGACAATTACTATCATCCTGAATGTCTGTCGATTCTGCTAAACTATCCAAGTCCTGTTTCAGTCATTTACTATCATCCTGACTGTCTGTCCATTCTGCTAAACTATCAATGTCCTATTTCAGACAATTACTATCATCCTGACTGTCTGTCCATTCTGCTAACCTATCTATGTCCTGTTTCAGTCAATTACTATCATCCTGATCCTCTGTCCATTCTGCTAAACTATCAATGTCCTGTTTCAGTCAATTACTATCATCCTGACTGTCTGTCCATTCTGCTAATCTATCCATGTCCTGTTTCTGTCAATTACTATCATCCTGACTGTCTGTCCATTCTGCTAATCTATCCATGTCCTTTTTCAGTCAATTACTATCATCGTGACTGTCTGTCCATTCTGCTAAACTATCAATGTCCTGTTACAGTCAATTACTATCATCCTGACTGTCTGTCCATTCTGCTAAACTATCCATGTCCTGTTTCAGTCAATTACTATCATCCTGACTGTCTGTCCATTCTGCTAAACTATCAATGTCCTGTTTCAGTCAATTACTAACATCCTGACTGTCTGTCCATTCTGCTAAACTATCAATGTCCTGTTTCAGTCAATTACTATCATCCTGACTGTCTGTCCATTCTGCTATACTACCCATGTCCTGCTTCAGTCAATTACTATCATCCTGACTGTCTTTGTTTTCTGCTAAACTATCAATGTCCTGTTTCAGTCAATTACTATCATCCTGACTGTCTATCCATTCTGCTAAACTATCCAAGTCCTGTTTCAGTCAATTACTATCATCCTGACTGTCTATCCATTCTGCTAACCTATCAATGTCCTGTTTCAGTCAATTACTATCATCCTGACTGTCTGTCCATTCTGCTAAATTATCCATGTCCTGTTTCAGTCAATTACTATCATCCTGACTGTCTGTCCATTCTGCTAAACTATCAATGTCCTATTTCCGTCAATTACTATCATCCTGACTGTCTATCCATTCTGCTAACCTATCAATGTCCTGTTTCAGTCAATTACTATCATCCTGACTGTCTGTCCATTCTGCTAAATTATCCATGTCCTGTTTCAGTCAATTACTATCATCCTGACTGTCTATCCATTCTGCTAAACTATCAATGTCCTGTTTCAGACAATTACTATCATCCTGGCTGTAATCCATTCTGCTAAATTATCAATGTCCTGTTTCAGTCAATTACTATCAACCTGACTGTCTATCCATTCTGCTAAACTATCAATGTCCTGTTTCAGACAATTACTATCATCCTGACTGTCTGTCCATTCTGCTAAATTATCCATGTCCTGTTTCAGTCAATTACTATCATCCTGACTGTCCATCCATTCTGCTAAATTATCAATGTCCTGTTTCAGTCAATTACTATCATCCTGACTGTCTATCCATTCTGCTAAACTATCCATGTCCTGTTTCAGTAAATTACTATCATTCTGACTGTCTATCCATTCTGCTAAACTATCCATGTCCTGTTTCAGTCAATTACTATCATCCTGACTCTCTGTCCATTCTGCTAAACTATCCATGTCCTGTTTCAGTCAATTACTATCATCTTGACTGTCTGTCCATTCTGCTAAACTATCAATGTCCTGTTTCAGTCAATTACTATCATCCTGACTGTCTATCCATTCTGCTAAACTATCAATGTCCTGTTTCAGACAATTACTATCATCCTGACTGTCTGTCCATTCTGCTAAACTATCCATGTCCTGTTTCAGTCAATTACTATCATTCTGACTGTCTATCCATTCTGCTAAACTATCCATGTCCTGTTTCAGACAATTACTAGCTTTCTGACTGTCTGTCCATTCTGCTAAACTATCAATGTCCTGTTTCAGTCAATTACTATCATCCTGACTGTCTGTCCATTCTGCTAAACTATCCATGTCCTGTTTCAGTCAATTACTATCATCCTGACTCTCTGTCCATTCTGCTAAACTATCCATGTCCTGTTTCAGTCAATTACTATCATCTTGACTGTCTGTCCATTCTGCTAAACTATCAATGTCCTGTTTCAGTCAATTACTATAATCCTGACTGTCTATCCATGCTGCTAAACTATCCTAAGTCCAGTTTCAGTCAATTACTATCATCCTGACTGTCTGTCCATTCTGCTAAATTATCCATGTCCTGTTTCAGTCAATTACTATCATCCTGACTGTCTGTCCATTCTGCGAAACTATCAATGTCCTGTTTCAGTCAATTACTATCATCCTGACTGTCTGTCCATTCTGCTAATCTATCAATGTCCTGTTTCAGTCAATTACTATCATCCTGACTGTCTGTCCATTCTGCTCAATTATCAATGTCCTGTTTCAGTCAATTACTATCATCCAGACTGTCAGTCCATTCTGCTAAACTATCAATGTCCTGTTTCAGTCAATTACTATCATCCAGACTGTCTGTCCATTCTGCTAAACTATCAATGTCCTGTTTCAGTCAATTACTATCATCCTGACTGTCTATCCATTCTGCTAAACTATCCATGTCCTCTTTCAGTCAATTACTATCATCCTGACTGTCTATCCATGCTGCTAAACTATCCTAAGTCCAGTTTCAGTCAATTACTATCATCCTGACTGTCTGTCCATTCTGCTAAATTATCCATGTCCTGTTTCAGTCAATTACTATCATCCTGACTGTCTGTCCATTCTGCTAAACAATCCATGTCCTGTTTCAGTCAATTACTATCATCCTGACTCGCTGTCCATTCTGCTAAACTATCAATGTCCTGTTTCAGTCAATTACTATCATCCAGACTCTCTGTCCATTCTGCTAACCTATTAATGTCCTGTTTCAGTCAATTACTATCATCCTGACTGTCGGTCCATTCTGTTAAACAATCAATGTCCTGTTTCAGTCAATTACTATCATCCTGACTGTCTGTCCATACTGCTAAACTATCAATGTCCTATTTCAGTCCATGACTATCATCCTGACTGTCTGTCCATTCTGCTAAACTATCAATGTCCTGTTTCAGTCAATTACTATCATCCTGATCCTCTGTCCATTCTGCTAAACTATCCATGTCCTATTTCAGTCCATTACTATCATCCTGACTGTCTGTCCATTCTGCTAAACTATCAATGTCCTGTTTCAGTCAATTACTATCATCCTGACTGTCTGTCCATTCTGCTAAACTATCAATGTCCTATTTCAGTCCATTACTATCATCCTGACTGTCTGTCCATTCTGCTAAACTATCAATGTCCTGTTTCAGTCAATTACTATCATCCTGATCCTCTGTCCATTCTGCTAAACTATCCATGTCCTATTTCAGTCCATTACTATCATCCTGACTGTCTGTCCATTCTGCTAAACTATCAATGTCCTGTTTCAGTCAATTACTATCATCCTGACTGTCTGTCCATTCTGCTAAACTATCAATGTCCTATTTCAGTCCATTACTATCATCCTGACTGTCTGTCCATTCTGCTAAACTATCAATGTCCTGTTTCAGTCAATTACTATCATCCTGACTGTCTGTCCATTCTGCTAAACTATCAATGTCCTGTTTCAGTCAATTACTATCATCCTGATCCTCTGTCCATTCTGCTAAACTATCCATGTCCTATTTCAGTCCATTACTATCATCCTGACAGTCTGTCCATTCTGCTAAACTATCAATGTCCTGTTTCAGTCAATTACTATCATCCTGACTGTCTGTCCATTCTGCTAAACTATCAATGTCCTGTTTCAGTCAATTACTATCATCCTGACTGTCTGTCCATTCTGCTAAACTATCAATGTCCTGTTTCAGTCAATTACTATCATCCTGACTGTCTGTCCATTCTGCTAAATTATCCATGTCCTGTTTCAGTCAATTAATATCATCCTGACTGTCTGTCCATTCTGCTAAATTATCCATGTCCTGTTTCAGTCAATTACTATCATCCTGACTGTCTGTCCATTCTGCTAAACTATCCATGTCCTGTTTCAGTCAATTACTATCATCCTGACTCTCTGTCCATTGTGCTAAACTATCCATGTCCTGTTTCAGTCAATTACTATCATCCTGACTGTCTGTCCATTCTGCTAAACTATCAATGTCCTGTTTCAGTCAATTACTATCATCCTGACTGTCTGTCCATTCTGCTCTCCTACCCATGTCCTGCTTCAGTCAATTACTATCATCCTGACTGTCTTTCTTTTCTGCTAAACTATCAATGTCCTGTTTCAGTCAATTACTATCATCCTGACTGTCTATCCATTCTGCTAAACTATCCAAGTCCTGTTTCAGTCAATTACTATCATCCTGACTGTCTGTCCATTCTGCTAAACTATCAATGTCCTATTTCAGACAATTACTATCATCCTGAATGTCTGTCGATTCTGCTAAACTATCCAAGTCCTGTTTCAGTCAATTACTATCATCCTGACTGTCTGTCCATTCTGCTAAACTTTCAATGTCCTGTTTCAGTCAATTACTAACATCCTGACTCTCTGTCCATTCTGCTAAACTATCAATGTCCTGTTTCAGTCAATTACTATCATCCTGACTGTCTGTCCATTCTGCTCTCCTACCCATGTCCTGCTTCAGTCAATTACTATCATCCTGACTGTCTTTCTTTTCTGCTAAACTATCAATGTCCTGTTTCAGTCAATTACTATCATCCTGACTGTCTGTCCATTCTGCTCTCCTACCCATGTCCTGCTTCAGTCAATTACTATCATCCTGACTGTCTGTCCATTCTGCTAAACTATCCATGTCCTGTTTCAGTCAATTACTATCATCCTGACTGTCTGTCCATTCTGCTCTCCTACCCATGTCCTGCTTCAGTCAATTACTATCATCCTGACTGTCTTTCTTTTCTGCTAAACTATCAATGTCCTGTTTCAGTCAATTACTATCATCCTGACTGTCTATCCATTCTGCTAAACTATCCAAGTCCTGTTTCAGTCAATTACTATCATCCTGACTGTCTGTCCATTCTGCTAAACTATCAATGTCCTATTTCAGACAATTACTATCATCCTGAATGTCTGTCGATTCTGCTAAACTATCCAAGTCCTGTTTCAGTCAATTACTATCATCCTGACTGTCTGTCCATTCTGCTCTCCTACCCATGTCCTGCTTCAGTCAATTACTATCATCCTGACTGTCTTTCTTTTCTGCTAAACTATCAATGTCCTGTTTCAGTCAATTACTATCATCCTGACTGTCTATCCATTCTGCTAAACTGTCCAAGTCCTGTTTCAGTCAATTACTATCATCCTGACTGTCTGTCCATTCTGCTAAACTATCCATGTCCTGTTTCAGTCAATTACTATCATCCTGACTGTCTGTCCATTCTGCTCTCCTACCCATGTCCTGCTTCAGTCAATTACTATCATCCTGACTGTCTTTCTTTTCTGCTAAACTATCAATGTCCTGTTTCAGTCAATTACTATCATCCTGACTGTCTATCCATTCTGCTAAACTATCCAAGTCCTGTTTCAGTCAATTACTATCATCCTGACTGTCTGTCCATTCTGCTAAACTATCAATGTCCTATTTCAGACAATTACTATCATCCTGAATGTCTGTCCATTCTGCTAAACTATCCATGTCTTGTTTCAGTCAATTACTATCATCCTGACTCTCTGTCCATTCTGCTAAACTATCAATGTCCTGTTTCAGTCAATTACTAACATCCTGACTGTCTGTCCATTCTGCTAAACTATCAATGTCCTGTTTCAGTCAATTACTATCATCCTGACTGTCTGTCCATTCTGCTCTCCTACCCATGTCCTGCTTCAGTCAATTACTATCATCCTGACTGTCTTTCTTTTCTGCTAAACTATCAATGTCCTGTTTCAGTCAATTACTATCATCCTGACTGTCTATCCATTCTGCTAAACTATCCAAGTCCTGTTTCAGTCAATTACTATCATCCTGACTGTCTATCCATTCTGCTAACCTATCAATGTCCTGTTTCAGTCAATCACTATCATCCTGACTTTCTGTCCATTCTGCTAAACTATCAATGTCCTATTTCCGTCAATTACTATCATCCTGACTGTCTATCCATTCTGCTAACCTATCAATGTCCTGTTTCAGTCAATTACTATCATCCTGACTGTCTGTCCATTCTGCTAAACTATCCATGTCCTGTTTCAGTCAATTACTATCATCCTGACTGTCTGTCCATTCTGCTAAACTATCCATGTCCTGTTTCAGTCAATTACTATCATCCTGACTGTCTATCCATTCTGCTAACCTATCAATGTCCTGTTTCAGTCAATTACTATCATCCTGACTGTCTGTCCATTCTGCTAAACTATCAATGTCCTGTTTCAGTCAATTACTATCATCCTGACTGTCTGTCCATTCTGCTAAACTATCCATGTCCTGTTTCAGTCAATGACTATCATCCTGACTGTCTGTCCATTCTGCTAAACTATCCATGTCCTGTTTCAGTCAATTACTATCATCCTGACTGTCTATCCATTCTGCTAACCTATCAATGTCCTGTTTCAGTCAATTACTATCATCCTGACTGTCTGTCCATTCTGCTAAACTATCCATGTCCTGTTTCAGTCAATTACTATCATCCTGACTGTCTATCCATTCTGCTAAACTATCAATGTCCTGTTTCAGTCAATTACTATCATCCTGACTGTCTATCCATTCTGCTAACCTATCAATGTCCTGTTTCAGTCAATGACTATCATCCTGACTGTCTATCCATTCTGCTAACCTATCCATGTCCTGTTTCAGTCAATTACTTTCATCCTGAAACTCTGTCCATTCTGCTAAACTATCCATGTCCTGTTTCAGTCAATTACTATCATCCTGACTGTCTGTCCATTCTGCTAAACTATCAATGTCCTGTTTCAGTCAATTACAATCATCCTGACTGTCTGTCCATTCTGCTAAACTATCAATGTCCTGTTTCAGTCAATTACTATCATCCTGACTGTCTGTCCATTCTGCTAAACTATCACTGTCCTGTTTCAGTCAATGACTATCATCCTGACTGTCTGTCCATTCTGCTAAACTATCCATGTCCTGTTTCAGTCAATGACTATCATCCTGACTGTCTGTCCATTCTGCTAAACTATCCATGTCCTGTTTCAGTCATTTACTATCATCCTGACTGTCTGTCCATTCTGCTAAACTATCCATGTCCTGTTTCAGTCAATGACTATCATCCTGACTGTCTGTCCATTCTGCTAAACTATCAATGTCCTGTTTCAGTCAATTACTATCATCCTGACTCTCTGTCCATTCTGCTAAACTAACAATGTCCTGTTTCAGTCAATTACTATCATCCTGACTGACTGTCCATTCTGCTAAACTAACAATGTCCTGTTTCAGTCAATTACTATCATCCTGACTCTCTGTCCATTCTGCTAAACTAACAATGTCCTGTTTCAGTCAATTACTAACATCCTGACTGTCTGTCCATTCTGCTAAACTATCAATGTCCTGTTTCAGTCAATTACTATCATCCTGACTGTCTGTCCATTCTGCTGTACTACCCATGTCCTGCTTCAGTCAATTTCTATCATCCTGACTGTCTTTCTTTTCTGCTAAACTATCAATGTCCTGTTTCAGTCAATTACTATCATCCTGACTGTCTATCCATTCTGCTAACCTATCAATGTCCTGTTTCAGTCAATTACTATCATCCTGACTGTCTGTCCATTCTGCTAAACTATCCAAGTCCTGTTTCAGTCATTTACTATCATCCTGACTGTCTGTCCATTCTGCTAAACTATCAATGTCCTATTTCAGACAATTACTATCATCCTGATTGTCTGTCCATTCTGCTAAACTATCAATGTCCTGTTTCAGTCAATTAATATCATCCTGACTGTCTGTCCATTCTGCTAAACTATCAATGTCCTGTTTCAGTCAATTACTATCATCCTGACTGTCTGTCCATTCTGCTAAACTATCAATGTCCTGTTTCAGTCAATTACTATCATACTGACTGTCTGTCTAATCTGCTAAACTATCCATGTCCTGTTTCAGTCAATTACTATCATCCTGACTGTCTGTCCATTCTGCTAATCTATCCATGTCCTGTTTCAGTCAATTACTATCATCCAGACTGTCTGTCCATTCTGCTAATCTATCCATGTCCTGTTTCAGTCAATTACTATCATCCAGACTGTCTGTCCATTCTGCTAAATTATCCAAGTCCTGTTTCAGTCATTTACTATCATCCAGACTGTCTGTCCATTCTGCTAAACTATCAATGTCCTGTTTCAGTCAATTACTATCATCCTGACTGTCTATCCATTCTGCTAACCTATCAATGTCCTGTTTCAGTCAATTACTATCATCCTGACTGTCTATCCATTCTGCTAACCTATCCATGTCCTTTTTCAGTCAATTACTATCATCCTGACTGTCTGTCCATTCTGCTAATCTATCCATGTCCTTTTTCAGTCAATTACTATCATCCTGACTGTCTGTCCATTCTGCTAATCTATCCATGTCCTGTTTCAGTCAATTACTATCATCCTGACTGTCTATCCATTCTGCTAACCTATCCATGTCCTTTTTCAGTCAATTACTATCATCCTGACTGTCTGTCCATTCTGCTAATCTATCCATGTCCTGTTTCAGTCAATTACTATCATCCTGACTGTCTGTCCATTCTGCTCTCCTACCCATGTCCTGCTTCAGTCAATTACTATCATCCTGACTGTCTATCCATTCTGCTCTCCTACCCATGTCCTGTTTCAGTCAATTACTATCATCCAGACTGTCTGTCCATTCTGCTAATCTATCCATGTAATGTTTCAGTCAATTACTATCATCCAGACTGTCTGTCCATTCTGCTTATCTATCCATGTCCTTTTTCAGTCAATTACTATCATCCTGACTGTCTATCCATTCTGCAAACCTATCAATGTCCTGTTTCAGTCAATTACTATCATCCTGAGTGTCTGTCCATTCTGCTAAATTATCAATGTCCTGTTTCAGTCAATTACTATCATCCTGACTGTCTGTCCATTCTGCTAAATTATCAATGTCCTGTTTCAGTCAATTACTATCATCCAGACTGTCTGTCCATTCTGCTAATCAATCCATGTCCTGTTTCAGTCAATTACTATCATCCAGACTGTCTGTCCATTCTGCTAATCTATCCATGTCCTTTTTCAGTCAATTACTATCATCCTGACTGTCTATCCATTCTGCAAACCTATCTATGTCCTGTTTCAGTCAATTACTATCAGCCTGACTGTCTGTCCATTCTGCTAAACTATCAATGTCCTGTTTCAGTCAATTACTATCATCCAGACTGTCTGTCCATTCTGCTAATCTATCCATGTCCTGTTTCAGTCAATTACTATCATCCAGACTGTCTGTCCATTCTGCTAATCTATCCATGTCCTTTTTCAGTCAATTACTATCATCCTGACTGTCTGTCCATTCTGCAAACCTATCAATGTCCTGTTTCAGTCAATTACTATCATCCTGACTGTCTGTCCATTCTGCTAAATTATCAATGTCCTGTTTCAGTCAATTCCTATCATCCTGACTGTCTGTCCATTCTGCAAACCTATCAATGTCCTGTTTCAGTCAATTACTATCATCCTGACTGTCTGTCCATTCTGCTAAATTATCAATGTCCTGTTTCAGTCAATTACTATCATCCTGACTGTCTGTCCATTCTGCTAAACTATCAATGACCTGTTTCAGTCATTTACTATCATCCTGACTGTCTATCCATTCTGCTAAACTATCAATGTTCTGTTACAGTCAATTACTATCATCCTGACTGTCTGTCCATTCTGCGAAACTTTCAATGTCCTGTTTCAGTCAATTACTAACATCCTGACTGTCTGTCCATTCTGCTAAACTATCAATGTCCTGTTTCAGTGAATTACTAACATCCTGACTGTCTGTCCATTCTGCTAAACTATCAATGTCCTGTTTCAGTCAATTACTATCATCCTGACTGTCTGTCCATTCTGCTATACTACCCATGTCCTGCTTCAGTCAATTACTATCATCCTGACTCTCTGTCCATTCTGCTAAACTATCAATGTCCTGTTTCAGTGAATTACTAACATCCTGACTGTCTGTCCATTCTGCTAAACTATCAATGTCCTGTTTCAGTCAATTACTATCATCCTGACTGTCTGTCCATTCTGCTAAACTACCCATGTCCTGCTTCAGTCAATTACTATCATCCTGACTGTCTTTCTTTTCTGCTAAACTATCAATGTCCTGTTTCAGTCAATTACTATCATCCTGACTGTCTATCCATTCTGCTAAACTATCCATGTCCTGTTTCAGTCAATTACTATCATCCTGACTGTCTATCCATTCTGCTAACCTATCAATGTCCTGTTTCAGTCAATCACTATCATCCTGACTGTCTGTCCATTCTGCTAAACTATCAATGTCCTATTTCAGTCAATTACTATCATCCTGACTGTCTATCCATTCTGCTAACCTATCAATGTCCTGTTTCAGTCAATTACTATCATCCTGACTGTCTGTCCATTCTGCTGAACTATCAATGTCCTGTTTCAGTCAATTACTATCATCCTGACTGTCTGTCCATTCCGCCAAACTATCAATGTCCTGTTTCAGTCAATTACTATCATCCTGACTGTCTGTCCATTCTGCTAAACTATCAATGTCCTGTTTCAGTCAATTACTATCATTCTGACTGTCTGTCCATTCTGCTAAACTATCAATGTCCTGTTTCAGTCAATTACTATCATCCTGACTGTCTGTCCATTCTGCTAAACTATCAATGTCCTGTTTCAGTCAATTACTATCATCCTGACTGTCTGTCCATTCCGCCAAACTATCAATGTCCTGTTTCAGTCAATTACTATCATCCTGACTGTCTGTCCATTCCGCCAAACTATCAATGTCCTGTTTCAGTCAATTACTATCATCCTGACTGTCTGTCCATTCCGCCAAACTATCAATGTCCTGTTTCAGTCAATTACTATCATCCTGACTGTCTGTCCATTCTGCTAAACTATCAATGTCCTGTTTCAGTCAATTACTATCATCCTGACTGTCTGTCCATTCCGCCAAACTATCAATGTCCTGTTTCAGTCAATTACTATCATCCTGACTGTCTGTCCATTCTGCTAAACTATCCATGTCCTGTTTCAGTCAATTACTATCATCCTGACTGTCTGTCCATTCTGCTAAACTATCAATGTCCTGTTTCAGTCAATTACTATCATCCTGACTGTCTGTCCATTCTGATAAACTATCAATGTCCTGTTTCAGTCAATTACTATCATCCTGACTGTCTGTCCATTCTGCTAAACTATCCATGTCCTGTTTCAGTCAATGACTATCATCCTGACTGTCTATCCATTCTGCTAATCTATCCATGTCCTGTTTCAGTCAATTACTATCATCCTGACTGTCTGTCCATTCTGCTAAACTATCCATGTCCTGTTTCAGTCAATGACTATCATCCTGACTGTCTATTCATTCTGCTAAACTATCAATGTCCTGTTTCAGTCAATTACTATCATCCTGACTGTCTGTCCATTCTGCTAAACTATCAATGTCCTGTTTCAGTCAATTACTATCATCCTGACTGTCTGTCCATTCTGCTAAACTATCCATGTCCTGTTTCAGTCAATTACTATCATCCTGACTGTCTGTCCATTCTGCTAAACTATCAATGTCCTGTTTCAGTCAATTACTATCATCCTGACTGTCTGTCCATTCTGCTAAACTATCCATGTCCTGTTTCAGTCAATTACTATCATCCTGACTGTCTGTCCATTCTGCTAAACTATCAATGTCCTGTTTCAGTCAATTACTATCATCCTGACTCTCTGTCCATTCTGCTAAACTATCAATGTCCTGTTTCAGTCAATTACTATCATCCTGACTGTCTATCCATTCTGCTAAACTATCAATGTCCTGTTTCAGTCAATTACTATCATCCTGACTCTCTGTCCATTCTGCTAAACTATCAATGTCCTGTTTCAGTCAATTACTATCATCCTGACTGTCTGTCCATTCTGCTATACTATCAATGTCCTGCTTCAGTCAATTACTATCATCCTGACTGTCTTTCTTTTCTGCTAAACTATCAATGTCCTGTTTCAGTCAATTACTATTATCCTGACTGTCTATCCATTCTGTTAACCTATCAATGTCCTGTTTCAGTCAATTACTATCATCCTGACTGTCTGTCCATTCTGCTAAACTATCAATGTCCTGTTTCAGTCAATTACTATCATCCTGACTGTCTGTCCATTCTGCTAAACTATCAATGTCCTGTTTCAGACAATTACTATCATCCTGAATGTCTGTCCATTCTGCTAAACTATCCAAGTCCTATTTCAGTCATTTACTATCATCCTGACTGTCTGTCCATTCTGCTAATCTATCCATGTCCTGTTTCAGTCAATTACTATCATCCTGACTGTCTGTCCATTCTGCTAAACTATCAATGTCCTGTTTCAGTCAATTACTATCATCCTGACTGTCTGTCCATTCTGCTAAACTATCAATGTCCTGTTTCAGTCAATTACTATCATCCTGACTGTCTGTCCATTCTGCTAAACTATCCATGTCCTGTTTCAGTCAATTACTATCATCCTGACTGTCTGTCCATTCTGCTAAACTATCAATGTCCTGTTTCAGTCAATTACTATCATCCTGACTGTCTGTCCATTCTGCTAAACTATCAATGTCCTGTTTCAGTCAATTACTATCATCCTGACTGTCTGTCCATTCTGCTAAACTATCCATGTCCTGTTTCAGTCAATGACTATCATCCTGACTGTCTATCCATTCTGCTAATCTATCCATGTCCTGTTTCAGTCAATTACTATCATCCTGACTGTCTGTCCATTCTGCTAAACTATCCATGTCCTGTTTCAGTCAATGACTATCATCCTGACTGTCTATCCATTCTGCTAAACTATCAATGTCCTGTTTCAGTCAATTACTATCATCCTGACTGTCTGTCCATTCTGCTAAACTATCAATGTCCTGTTTCAGTCAATTACTATCATCCTGACTGTCTGTCCATTCTGCTAAACTATCCATGTCCTGTTTCAGTCAATTACTATCATCCTGACTGTCTGTCCATTCTGCTAAACTATCAATGTCCTGTTTCAGTCAATTACTATCATCCTGACTGTCTGTCCATTCTGCTAAACTATCCATGTCCTGTTTCAGTCAATTACTATCATCCTGACTGTCTGTCCATACTGCTAACCTATCAATGTCCTGTTTCAGTCAATTACTATCATCCTGACTGTCTGTCCATTCTGCTAAATTATCAATGTCCTGTTTCAGCCAGTTACTATCATCCTGACTGTCTGTCCATTCTGCTAAACTATCAATGACCTGTTTCAGTCATTTACTATCATCCTGACTGTCTGTCCATTCTGCTAAACTATCAATGTCCTGTTTCAGTCAATTACTATCATCCTGACTGTCTGTCCATTCTGCTAAACTATCCATGTCCTGTTTCAGTCAATTACTATCATCCTGACTGTCTGTCCATACTGCTAACCTATCAATGTCCTGTTTCAGTCAATTACTATCATCCTGACTGTCTGTCCATTCTGCTAAATTATCAATGTCCTGTTTCAGCCAGTTACTATCATCCTGACTGTCTGTCCATTCTGCTAAACTATCAATGACCTGTTTCAGTCATTTACTATCATCCTGACTGTCTATCCATTCTGCTAAACTATCTGTGTTCTGTTACAGTCAATTACTATCATCCTGACTGTCTGTCCATTCTGCTAAACTTTCAATGTCCTGTTTCAGTCAATTACTAACATCCTGACTGTCTGTCCATTCTGCTAAACTATCAATGTCCTGTTTCAGTCAATTACTAACATCCTGACTGTCTGTCCATTCTGCTAAACTATCAATGTCCTGTTTCAGTCAATGACTATCATCCTGACTGTCTGTCCATTCTGCTAAATTATCAATGTCCTGTTTCAGTCAATTACTAACATCCTGACTCTCTGTCCATTCTGCTAAACTTTCAATGTCCTGTTTCAGTCAATTACTATCATCCTGACTCTCTGTCCATTCTGCTAAACTATCCATGTCCTGTTTCAGTCAATTACTATCATCCTGACTGTCTGTCCATTCTGCTAAACTATCAATGTCCTGTTTCAGTCAATTACTATCATCCTGACTGTCTGTCCATTCTGCTAAACTATCAATGTCCTGTTTCAGACAATTACGATCATCCTGACTGTCTGTCCATTCTGCTAAACTTTCAATGTCCTGTTTCAGTCAATTACTAACATCCTGACTGTCTGTCCATTCTGCTAAACTATCAATGTCCTGTTTCAGACAATTACTATCATCCTGACTGTCTGTCCATTCTGCTAAACTATCAATGTCCTGTTTCAGTCAATTACTATCATCCTGACTGTCTGTCCATTCTGCTAAACTATCAATGTCCTGTTTCAGTCAATTACTATCATCCTGACTGTCTGTCCATTCTGCTAAACTATCAATGTCCTGTTTCAGACAATTACGATCATCCTGACTGTCTGTCCATTCTGCTAAACTTTCAATGTCCTGTTTCAGTCAATTACTATCATCCTGACTCTCTGTCCATTCTGCTAAACTATCAATGTCCTGTTTCAGACAATTACTATCATCCTGACTGTCTGTCCATTCTGCTAAACTATCAATGTCCTGTTTCAGACAATTACTATCATCCTGACTGTCTGTCCATTCTGCTAAACTATCAATGTCCTGTTTCAGACAATTACGATCATCCTGACTGTCTGTCCATTCTGCTAAACTTTCAATGTCCTGTTTCAGTCAATTACTAACATCCTGACTGTCTGTCCATTCTGCTAAACTATCAATGTCCTGTTTCAGACAATTACTATCATCCTGACTGTCTGTCCATTCTGCTAAACTATCAATGTCCTGTTTCAGTCAATTACTATCATCCTGACTGTCTGTCCATTCTGCTAAACTATCAATGTCCTGTTTCAGTCAATTACTATCATCCTGACTGTCTGTCCATTCTGCTAAACTATCAATGTCCTGTTTCAGACAATTACGATCATCCTGACTGTCTGTCCATTCTGCTAAACTTTCAATGTCCTGTTTCAGTCAATTACTATCATCCTGACTGTCTGTCCATTCTGCTAAACTATCAATGTCCTGTTTCAGACAATTACGATCATCCTGACTGTCTGTCCATTCTGCGAAACTATCAATGTCCTGTTTCAGTCAATTACTATCATCCTGACTGTCTGTCCATTCTGCTAAACTTTCAATGTCCTGTTTCAGTCAATTACTAACATCCTGACTGTCTGTCCATTCTGCTAAACTATCAATGTCCTGTTTCAGTCAATTACTATCATCCTGACTCTCTGTCCATTCTGCTAAACTATCAATGTCCTGTTTCAGTCAATTACTATCATCCTGACTGTCTGTCCATTCTGCTAAACTTTCAATGTCCTGTTTCAGTCAATTACTATCATCCTGACTGTCTGTCCATTCTGCTAAACTTTCAATGTCCTGTTTCAGTCAATTACTAACATCCTGACTGTCTGTCCATTCTGCTAAACTATCAATGTCCTGTTTCAGACAATTACGATCATCCTGACTGTCTGTCCATTCTGCTAAACTTTCAATGTCCTGTTTCAGTCAATTACTATCATCCTGACTGTCTGTCCATTCTGCTAAACTATCAATGTCCTGTTTCAGTCAATTACTATCATCCTGACTCTCTGTCCATTCTGCTAAACTATCAATGTCCTGTTTCAGTCAATTACTAACATCCTGACTGTCTGTCCATTCTGCTAAACTATCAATGTCCTGTTTCAGTCAATTACTATCATCCTGACTGTCTGTCCATTCTGCTAAACTATCCAAGTCCTATTTCAGTCATTTACTATCATCCTGACTGTCTGTCCATTCTGCTAAACTATCAATGTCCTGTTTCAGTCAATTACTATCATCCTGACTGTCTGTCCATTCTGCTAAACTATCAATGTCCTGTTTCAGTCAATTACTATCATCCTGACTGTCTGTCCATTCTGCTAAACTATCAATGTCCTGTTTCAGTCAATTACTATCATCCTGACTGTCTGTCCATTCTGCTAAACTATCAATGTCCTGTTTCAGTCAATTACTATCATCCTGACTGTCTGTCCATTCTGCTAAACTATCAATGTCCTGTTTCAGTCAATTACTATCATCCTGACTGTCTATCCATTCTGCTAAACTATCCATGTCCTGTTTCAGTCAATTACTATCATCCAGACTGTCTGTCCATTCTGCTAATCTATCCATGTCCTTTTTCAGTCAATTACTATCATCCTGACTGTCTATCCATTCTGCTAACCTATCAATGTCCTGTTTCAGTCAATTACTATCATCCTGACTGTCTGTCCATTCTGCTAAATTATCAATGTCCTGTTTCAGTCAATTACTATCATCCTGACTGTCTGTCCATTCTGCTAAACTATCAATGACCTGTTTCAGTCAATTACTATCATCCTGACTGTCTGTCCATTCTGCTAAACTATCAATGACCTGTTTCAGTCATTTACTATCATCCTGACTGTCTATCCATTCTGCTAAACTATCTATGTTCTGTTTCAGTCAATTACTAACATCCTGACTGTCTGTCCATTCTGATAAACTTTCAATGTCCTGTTTCAGTCAATTACTAACATCCTGACTCTCTGTCCATTCTGCAAAACTATCAGTGTCCTGTTTCAGTCAATTACTATCATCCTGACTGTCTGTCCATTCTGCTAAACTATCAATGTCCTGTTTCAGTCAATTACTATCATCCAGACTGTCTGTCCATTCTGCTAATCTCTCAATGTCCTGTTTCAGTCAATTACTATCATCCAGACTGTCTGTCCATTCTGCTAATCTATCCATGTCCTTTTTCAGTCAATTACTATCATCCTGACTGTCTGTCCATTCTGCTAATATATCCATGTCCTGTTTCAGTCAATTACTATCATCCAGACTGTCTGTCCATTCTGCTAATCTATCCATGTCCTTTTTCAGTCAATTACTATCATCCTGACTGTCTATCCATTCTGCTAACCTATCAATGTCATGTTTCAGTCAATTACTATCATCCTGACTGTCTGTCCATTCTGCTAAATTATCAATGTCCTGTTTCAGTCAATTACTATCATCCTGACTGTCTGTCCATTCTGCTAAACTATCAATGACCTGTTTCAGTCAATTACTATCATCCTGACTGTCTGTCCATTCTGCTAAACTATCAATGACCTGTTTCAGTCATTTACTATCATCCTGACTGTCTATCCATTCTGCTAAACTATCTATGTTCTGTTTCAGTCAATGACTATCATTCTGACTGTCTATCCATTCTGCTAAACTATCCATGTCCTGTTTCAGTCAATTACTATCATCCTGACTGTCTGTCCATTCTGCTAAACTATCAATGTCCTGTTTCAGTCAATTACTATCATCCTGACTGTCTGTCCATTCTGCTATACTACCCATGTCCTGCTTCAGTCAATTACTATCATCCTGACTGTCTTTCTTTTCTGCTAAACTATCAATGTCCTGTTTCAGTCAATTACTATCATCCTGACTGTCTATCCATTCTGCTAAACTATCCATGTCCTGCTTCAGTCAATTACTATCATCCTGACTGTCTGTCCATTCTGCTAAACTATCAATGTCCTGTTTCAGTCAATTACTATCATCCTGACTGTCTGTCCATTCTGCTAAACTATCCAAGTCCTATTTCAGTCATTTACTATCATCCTGACTGTCTGTCCATTCTGCTAAACTATCAATGACCTGTTTCAGTCATTTACTATCATCCTGACTGTCTATCCATTCTGCTAAACTATCTATGTTCTGTTACAGTCAATTACTATCATCCTGACTGTCTGTCCATTCTGCTAAACTTTCAATGTCCTGTCTCAGTCAATTACTAACATCCTGACTCTCTGTCCATTCTGCTAAACTATCAATGTCCTGTTTCAGTCAATTACTATCATCCTGACTGTCTGTCCATTCTGCTATACTACCCATGTCCTGCTTCAGTCAATTACTATCATCCTGACTGTCTTTCTTTTCTGCTAAACTATCAATGTCCTGTTTCAGTCAATTACTATCATCCTGACTGTCTATCCATTCTGCTAAACTATCCATGTCCTGTTTCAGTCAATTACTATCATCCTGACTGTCTGTCCATTCTCCTAAACTATCAATGTCCTGTTTCAGTCAATTACTATCATCCTGACTGTCTCTCCATTCTGCTAAACTATCCAAGTCCTGTTTCAGTCATTTGCAATCATCCTGACTGTCTGTCCATTCTGCTAAACTATCCATGTCCTGTTTCAGTCAATTACTATCATCCTGACTGTCTGTCCATTCTACTAAACTAACAATGTCCTGTTTCAGTCAATTGCTATCATCCTGATCCTCTCTCCATTCTAATTATCTATGTCCTGTTTCAGTCAATTACTATCGTCCTGACTGTCTTTCTTTTCTGCTAAACTATCAATGTCCTGTTTCAGTCATTTACTATCATCCTGACTGTCTATCCATTCTGCTAAACTATCTGTGTTCTGTTACAGTCAATTACTATCATCCTGACTGTCTGTCCATTCTGCTAAAC